>NW_015168046.1:407390-420041 GCF_001447785.1 Gekko japonicus
TGCTGCAGAAGCTGAGTGGGTGATTTTGGGCCAGTCACAGACTTTCAGCCTAACCTACCTCACAGGGTTGTTGTGCAAGTCAATAGGGGGAGAGGAGAATGATGTCAGCTACTTTGATCCTCATTGCAGAGGAAGACTACTTTTCTTCCTGGGGAACCATTGTTGCCAATCTCCAGGTAAGGGCTGGCGATCACTCAGAATTACAACTGCTCTCCAGATGGCAGAGATCAGTTCCCCTGGAGAAAATGGTGGACTCTGTGTCCTTATACCCTGGAAAGCTGAAGTCTCAGGGGGAAATAAAGGTAGGTTGATGATTGGCTGGGAAGGAGTTAGGGTTGCCAACTCCAGGTGGGAAATTCCTGGAGATTTGAGGGATGGAACCTGGAGAGGGTAATGTTAGAGGAGTGGGACCTTAGACAGATACGATGCCATAGACTCCACCCTCCCAACCAGCCATTCCCTCCTGGGGGAACCAATGTTGCCAATCTCCAGGTGAGGGGTGGAGATCACTCAGAATTACAACTGATCTCCGGGAGGGGAGAGGAGATTGAAAGCTGAAATCAGAGGGGCAGATAATGGCAGGTTTATGCTTGGCTGGGAAAAAAGATAGGGTTGCCAACTCCAGGTTGGGAAATTCCGGGAGATTTGAAGGGTGGAGCCTGGAGAGGGTGAGGTTTGAGCAGGTTTATGCTTGGCTGGGGAAAAAGATAGGGTTGCCAACTCCAGGTTGGGAAATTCCGGGAGATTTGAAGGGTGGAGCCTGGAGAGGGTGAGGTTTGAGGAGGGGTGAGACCTCAGACAGGTACAATGCCATAGACTCCACCTGCCAAACCAGCCATTTTCTCCTGGGGAACCATTGTTACCAATCTCCAGGTGAGGGGTGGAGATCACAGCTGTAGTCAGAGGGGCAGGTAATAGTAGGTTGATGGTTAGCTGGGAAGGGGATGGGGTTGCCAACTCCAGGTTGGGAAATTCCTGGGGATTTCAGGGGTGGAGCCTGGAGAGGGTGGGGTTTGAGGAGGTCGGCACAGCAAAATGATGCTGAGTGTCCAAGGCCTTGGCACTCTTCCAGAGCCTCTTTCTAGAGCTCGTTGTATTTATTTCCACAACGAGCCTTATTCCTAGTCTTCAATAAGGGAGAAACATCACTACTGGTACATGGTTAAGCAATTAAAACCACTTTAAAATTCATCAAGAGTTAACTGCATCTAATTAACTGTAACTGACAACCATAAAAAAGATTAAAGTTTGAGGAAAAACAGTTCACAATCTATATTACAAGAATTCAAACCCCAATTTTCCAGACCTTTATACAAATTATATCAGTCACTACAACAGGGATCAATTATTCACTTCAAAATTTTACAATCACTAGACCACTTACTTCATGTTGACAGATGTCTCCTAAGTAACCAAAACTCACAGCTCTAAGCATTTAGTAAGCAACCCACTTGGAATTTATTGTCACTGTTTCATGCTTAGTCACATATGTCAAATCCTTCTCAAAAAGTTTCAGGTTTTAGTGCACATGGTCAGAATACAATACAAAGCTGGTGAACCAAGCACACTTGTTGATGCTCAAAGATCAATTCTATGGTTAAAGGTGTAGAACTGGAACAAGTTAATCACTGCTTGAACTGAACTGCTGAGGGTCTAAATTAATGCCATACTATACAATTGAGCCATCTTTGCTTTGCGCTGGAATCATCACAGGAATAGCTCCCATTCTACTTAGATTAGGTGCTGCTACCTTTGGTGGTTGAAAGTTTGGTGTTTGAACAGGAGGACGTTCAAACTCTTCACTTGGAACTTTGTTGTACTGTGTCTTGGCATACCCATCCATATTGGAAGGAGACATTGAACCCAGAGAAGAACGATTGCTTCCTATGTAACTACGAGCTGTTGAAGCACGACTCTTTGGAGGAGGAACATCCTCTCTGGGGGGAAAAAAAGCAGGTTTGCAAGTTTACTAGTTAAATAAAACCCCAGCTTAGAGCCTTTCCACATATAAACCCCCCCCTAGATGTTATTCTTAGGGCCATGTTGATACAAACTTCAATCCATCACGAGCGACAGTATACTGTCTCACAAAACTGGAGATGTACATTTTGCTGAGGAGGGGAAAGTAATTTGTACCACTCCCTTTTTTTCAAGGAGAGATGTGCACTGCCACTCTGGAGAAGATTAAAATAGATTTTTTTTTTAAAAAAAAGGACACAACCAAAAGGCCCACAAAGTGTCAGGGAATTTCTGCTGAGTGGTAGCATGCTGGCATTGTTTCTATTTGTCTGTTTTTAAATACATAATGTTTTTAGTGTCACAAATAACTGCTGTGGGTACAGAGGAAGAAAGGCATGTTCCCAAATATTACTAGTAATGATTTCAGGTACTATTCAATAGGTGTCTGTGGTATGTAGCTACATTCCACACTCCATTATCCAAAACAGCAAGAGAAGAACTCTATCTCCCAGCAGCAAAATATTGCTATTTGATTGCTAGAAAATATTTTCACAAATGTGCCAATTCCTTTAAGGAAGGTGTTTGATCTCTGAACAAATGATAAAACATACAAAGCACTATTCAAAAGTATCTGACCAATACAAAGACACTATTAAAGGTAAAGTTTTCCCTTGCTTGAATGCCAGTTGAATCCGACTCTAAAGGGTAGTGCTCATCTCCGTTTCCAAGCCAAAGAGCCAGCGCTGTCAGAAGACATTTCCGTGGTCATGTGGTCAGCATGACTAAACACCGAGGCACACGGAACGCTGTTACCTTTCCACCAAAGCGGTACCTGTTTATCTACTTGCAATTTCTTGCTTTCAAACTGCTAGGTTGGCAGGAGCTGGGGCCAGAGACAGGAGCTCACTCTGTCACATGGCACCTGGGTCTCGAACTGCCGAACTACAGACCTTTCAGTCTGCAGCTCAGTGTCACCTCTGAGCCACTGCGGTCACTGAGCCACTCCTAAATGTGCAGGACGAGGAATTAAAAATGTTTGACAACACCTGTATGCTTCGAGGCAGTTCATCGCTACATACTAGATAAAATTATTCCATATT
This sequence comes from Gekko japonicus, assembly GCF_001447785.1. NCBI lineage: Eukaryota > Metazoa > Chordata > Lepidosauria > Squamata > Gekkonidae > Gekko > Gekko japonicus. The sequence goes on from NW_015168046.1 coordinate 410,450, forward strand.
TACAGAACTCTCTCTCAAGGACAGCTTGCTAGATTTCAGTTTTAAAACATTCCTAGATACTAGCTTTTGCTTAGAAAGGGTTTTACTGGTCAAGATCCCCGCTGTCAAGTACTACAAACATGTCAGAACTACTTTATTTCTACATAGCAGTAACTTTAGATTAAGCAGTTTCCTTAACCTTATAAAGTATCAATAAATATTTCAAGCTATACTGAAGGAATTTTTTTATAAGCAACTTTGAACTTTCACACACATCCCTGCAGTGAATATAGAGAAAAATAAAACTGTGAACAGATCCCAAAATAGCCAACTCGTACATGTCTAGACTTTTTTTGAAGGGTCATTTGAAATTATAAGGTCATGTCCTTAGGTACTCAGAATGACATACCTGATATCATGATGTACTTCTTTTTCATATTTCTTTTCTCTTTGTTTCTTGAGGCAACAGAAGATGAAAAAAGCCAGTAACAAGAGACCCAGCAAAGTGCCTATGATTGCTCCAGCAATTCTACCAGCTCTATTTATAGCTAGAAACAGATAAGGCAGACACTACTTGGACATGTTTTATTTTTCTTCATATACTTAAAATAAATACATGCACTAAGTTTAAACTTCAAAAGATTCATAAACTTTTCATGCACTTGGTTTAAACTTCAAAAGATACATGAACTTTTCATATATCATGAAAACTTCTTATGTAACTTAATGATCTATGGAAAACAAATAGCATTCTACATTTGCATCAAGGTGTACAAGGTGGCAAAAGGAATTTTACAGTTTAATGGTAAATTCTTTGTTACAATTTGAGCACTGTTATTGCTTCTTCATCATCTTCTAATACTTACGAGGGGTCACGTTCAACTCAAGAGAACATTCATCTGCACCAACTCTGTTTGAAGCTGTACATATGTACGTGCCAGAATAAATCTGAGAGGCATTCTTCACCAAAAGATCACCTGTATCTGAATCTATAAGTACATATATAAAAGAGTGGTCAGAAATGTGTGAAAAACACTGCTTTGTAGAATCAACACTTTTTTTAAAAAACCATTTTTTTAAAAAAAAGTGTGTGGGGGGGAATCAAAATCCAGCATCTAAGATAGAACTAAAAAAAAAGAAAAAAGGAGGGGGCGGAAGGCATGCATAAAAGAGAGAGAAAATAGAAGCGTGGCGGCAGATCTACACAATAGATTTCTTTAAAAGGTTTCCAGATACCTAAAAGTAAGTCCATACTCAATTGTCATTTATATGCCATGCATTCAAATAATGATAAAATTCTAAGGTCCTCAACCCACTGATTTATTGGAGGTCGTTGCTTAACTCTCCAGTGTTGTAATACACGGCTTTTAACTGTAAGTAAGGGCATGAAGGGTCCACAGAATCAACAAATTTTTAAAAATGCATGGCCACTGTACATGCTTGTCACTGTATATGCTATTCACACAAAACAAACCTGATAAACCAGAGATTTAACATTAGAAAATTAAAAAGCAGAAAACTCTGAAAATGCAAGTGGAAGTGGCTAATGAAATATCAAGTACAGATCTCTGCCAAATCATTCTTCATTAGGGTTATCTCTATTTCCTTCCGATCAAGAAAAAGTAGGAGGTATCAGAAAAATGTCAGGGATTTTGCTGCTGGAGATACTTGGCAGATTTCTTGGATTAATATAATCGGATTTTAGTCAAAAGGGCTGTTACTACCACCCAAACATTCTATTTATCCTGAGCCTTGATTAATCTATTCTGCGCCTTGATTCTCAGCAAGGTCTATTATCAGTCCCCCCCCTCCCACTACAATTGTCTAAGGCATATTCTGCCACGACCCACCATAAGACTTTGTCAACAGCTGCTCCGTGCCTCAGGAACAGCATTCCAGAACATGTCAGGGGGAGGGGCTCCTACCCTTCTGGCAAGGGTACAAAACAGAGCTATTACAGAAACCTTTGGGTTAACCAGAGTCTGGAATCTGCTGGATGGGGCATAAATTGTTTTAATTTTTAATGCTTCATTTATGTGAATTTTATCAAATTATTTCTATTGTTTTTACACTGTTGTGTTGTTACTGGTCTTAGGTTCTGGGAGAACATTTCTTGGCTCATATCCAAAGCAGACTATTGCTCTAAAAAGCAATGCACCAAATCAAGCCAAAATACAGCAACTGATTTCTATGTCACTGAAATGTACTGAGATGAAGAAACTAGATGGCAGAGATCAGTTCCCCTACATATTCTTAGTTCGGGGAGAAGAAACATTTTGATTCTTCTTCTGCTTCATTACAAATGCCCAGTCTTTGACATCAAATACTGAATAAATATGGTGTAGACATCTGTATTCTTATCAGCTACAAAAGTAAGCATACTTGATATCAAGGTGGCTGGAAGGTCCTCTGTACCAGTGCCTTTCTTCCAATAGTAGGAAATGATGGGAGACCCTTCCAGAGATTTACATTTCAGAGTAAGATCAGTTCCAATCTCCTGAGATCCTTCAACGTAACATTTAGTATTTGTTGGTTTTACTAAGAAAGAAAGTGCATTCTTCTATTAATAAATTCAAAGCTAGGAATTAATTAACTAGCATTTATATTAATCTCAGAAACTGTATGTACACCACAGACTGTTATATAAATTTTTTCCCTTGTCCTGCAAAGTTTCAGTAGTGGCTTATATCAGTTGTTTTGTTAATGTCTTCAAAAAAGATTAAGCTTTCTCCTTCATTAACAATATGAGTGCAACTCCACCATCATTTCTTGGCATTAGAAGTACCACTTATCTAGACCTACTCATCACTCATAAAGCTCATTAAAAATGCTTATCTCCACTCAGGGCTCTTTTTGTAGAAAAAGCCCAGCAGGAACTCATTAGCATAATAGGCCACACCCAACAGCAGAAACTCATTAGCATATTAGGCCACACCCCTGACAGCACAGCTCATTAGCACATTAGGACGCACCCCCATGTTACCAGAAGTGTGGTTATCCAGCCTCACCCACCTTTTGCTTGTTATTCTGTTTACCTTGTTTGTTGTCAAAACCCAGGGCTTTTTTGTAGTAAGACCTCCTTTGCATGTTAGGCCACACACCCATAATGTAGCCAATCTTAATGAGTTTCTGCTGTTGGGTGTGGCCTGTTATGCTAATGAGTTCCTGCTGGGTGTGGCCAACTTGGGAGCCAGCCGGAACTCCGTTCCTGTGCGTTCCTGCCCAAAAATAGCCCTGTCTCCACTGACCAAATTATAAGTCAAGTCTTTATACTAGTAGCACTAGGTACTCCACTATTACAAGAGGTATCTGAAGCAATATTATCAAGTAGCATAGACAGAATTTTTTTACAGAAGGAGGCAGGCATAATCCCAGTAATGTAGCTTTGTCCAAGTTAGGCAAAACTTCATCCAGACTATCAGAATCAACTGTTCAGAATAAAATTGCACCAGGAATGAACAATGCAAGTGAATCATATGACATTATTTGTTTAGATGCAGGATGGTGAAAACCAAGGTGGAGAGTGAAGAGCTATAGGAGGATATCTCTAAACTGGGTGACCAGGTAAACATGTGGCAAATAGGTTCAGCATGGGTAAGTGTATGGGGATGCATGCTGGAACAAAAAACTCCTAATTTTAAATATACAGTGATGAGGCCTGAATTGGCTGAGACCGAGATCGAAAGATCTTGGAAAGCTCAATGAAAATGTTAACCTAGTGTGTGGCAGTGGTGAAAGAGGTAAACTCCATGTTAGGAATTATGAGGAAAAGTGATTGACAATAAAACAGCAATATTGTAATGCCATGGAAAGCTATGGTTTGGCCGCATTTGGCACAGTGCCTGCCTGCAGTTCTGGTCATCATAGCTGTAAAAAGGATATTGCAGAGCTGGAAAAAGCACAAAGGAAGGCAACAAAGATGATTAGGGGGTTGGAGCACTTTTCCTGAGGAAAGGCTGGAACATCAGTCTAGAAAAAAGATGGCTACTCAGAGACATTACAGTTTTATAACATTATGAATGGGGTAGAAAAAGCAGATAGAGGAAGCTTTTCTCTCTCCTTCCATAATATCAGAACTCAACAGCACCTAATGAAATTGCTGGGAAACAGGTTCAGGACAGACAAAAGGAAATACTTATTTATTCATTGAGTATTTAAACTGTGAAGTTCACTACCAGGGGAGGTAGTGATGGCCATGAGCACAGATAACTTCAAAAGGGGGTTAAATAGACCTATGGAAGAGGGGTCCATCAAGAGCTACTAACCATGGTAGCTGAAGATAGCATCCATCTACAGAGGCAGCAGGTCTCTGGATTCCAGTGCTGGGAAGCAGCAGCAGGGGATGACCTCAGACTCTATGCCCCATTTGTCCAGCTGTCTAGGGCAACTAGTTGGCTGAGGTATGAAACAGTATGCTGGACTAGATGGGCCAGTGATCTGATCCAGAAGGCTCATCTTATGTTCTTATGATGCAAATTGATCATTTGAAATTATTTTTAATCCTACAGCTAAGGCCTCTATAGTAAAATTTGAGCTGTACTTTCATCATGAACCCCCACCTATCCAGATATTCATTTACCACCAAGGAAGTCTAGGGCTGCTACACAGCAGCAGGCAATAGCAAATCACTGCTGTTCATCTCTTGTCTTGAAAACCGTTCAGGGTTGCCTTAAATTAGTTGGGACATAAGTCTACCACATTCAAAAGGTTCAACAAAATCATCTTACCAAGTACTGTCAGCTGAATTCTGTGGGTCTGAACACTAGGAGGTTTCTTCACTTTACACTGATATGTACCAGTGTCAGATGCCTTTAAATTCAGGATATCAATAGTACCATCTCCTGAAGCTGGATTTGGATTAACGAACTCTACTCGTCCATCCATTTTATACTTATCATAAATTCTGTCTCCATTGTACATAATGACCTGGGGGGAAAAGATAATTGTTTTTTTCAAGCCAGTCAAATAGTCATCAGTCACCAGTCAAATAGTCACCAGTCAAATAGTCATCAGTTCAGATACAAAGTTTTGCCTAAACGAATATATTCTAAATATTTTCCTCTATACCAGGGGTCCCCAACCTTTTAAAGCCTGTGGGCACCTTTGGAATTTTGACACAGGGTGGTAGGCACAACCACAAAATGGCTGCTGTAGAAGGCAAAACCATCCACAAAACATCAGGCATCAAGGTTATATATAACTCTAATAGTAACTCCTCAACAATTCAGGTAGAAGCTCTGTTTAACAGAATGCCCTTTTATCTACCCATGCACTCAGAAGCCCCATCCATCCACTTTTAAAAGCACTTAATGAGTGCCACAAAAGGTGTTGATGGGAATCATGGTGGGGACCCCTGCTCTATACAGCAGTAGCTATACCCAGACATGACTGAGATGCATAGCTTTAGTCAATGATTTATATTACTATTACAAATATAAATACACATTTATCCTGGAGCTGTCTTTGTGAAAAATTAAAGCATTTTAATTCACAGTTTGACATTATGCCTGCTAACAAGCATATCTATTAACAAGTACTTGTACCTATGAAGAGAGCTTTGACTCTTGAAAGTTTACACTCTGGAAAATCTTTTCAGTCTTTAAGGTGCTACTGGACTTGAATCAAGCATGTCAAAGGGCCTAGATGAAATCATTTAAATCTAAAATGAGACCTATGTGACAGCTAAAAACTTAAAGCTTTTACTCACTGTTTGCTCTTCATTTGGTTGCAGTAATACCCATTCTATGTCTAGTGAGCCTGTATCTTGCGGACCAAAAGTAAATGTACATGGCAATGTGACTTTCTCTCCTTGGGCCTTCGTTATCATGGTTTGGTCCGTTGAAGCTATTGTCACACCTTTACTCAGATCTAACAAGAAGGGTTGTGAAAACAAAAATCATATAATTTATTATGACAATAAAATTACATTACATTACACTAGTCAGTTCCTTGTGTTTCAGTAGATGTCTAAACAAAACATTCTTCTGAAGATGTATATTGCAAACTTCCTGCTTTTATAGGTATTTGCTGGAAAACAAGAAGAAGAGTTTATCTTTTTCCTTTTTCCCAACAAAATTAAATAGTCTAATCAGAAATCCTTATCATAAACCCAAAGTTGCATATATCCTTCAACATGGTAAAGGCCAAGATTATGAATCAACGAAAGCCATTAACTACAAAATATTGCAAGTTTTATCCTACCACTTTGTTCAGGCAATAGCAGCATGCTCCTCCAGTGAAAGGTACCTTGGACTACTGGAAGACACTACCATTAGCTGAAGGGAGTGGCAGAATAAAACACTATAAAAGCCAGTAAAATACCCTAAAGACTAATACTATATCTATATACTAAATCCAACAGAGGGTGTGTTGTGCGGATACTTATTTCCACTAACAGGAAGCTCACTCTCCCCCAACAGCTTTTCCTACATAGTCAGTATACTTCCTGTGTCTGCAGAAAAATCCAAGAAGTAAAAAAATCCCTTCAGGGAGGGTTGAATTCCCCCCAATACCTTTTGAAATGGCCTCTGCAGGGATCTAACTCCAGGCATCAACAGTGAGAGAGAGAGATTAGAACATTGGGGGGGAGGCTTCTAACTGGCTCTGTCAGTAAAAGGGTGGGGGAAGGGCCCTTTCCTGGCTTCTTTTGGCCTCTGAGGAAGGGAGGGAAGGAGCCTTGGGGCCAGGCCTGACAAGGGCTGCCAGGGCCAGCCTGGGGAATCCCTAGAGGTTTTGAGGTGGACTGTAATGAGGGCTGGGTTTGGGGAAGGGAGAGGCCTCACCCTCCAAAGCAGGGGATTCTGGATAAGGTTGCCAGGTCCAGGCTGGGAAACTCCTGGAGATTTGCGGGTGGAGCCTGGGGAGGACGGGGACCTCAGTGGGGTACAATGTCACAGAGTCCACCCTCCAAAGCATCCATTTTCTCCATGCGGTTATCTCTGTAGTCTGGAGATGAGCAGGAATTATAGGGGATCCCCAGGTCCCACCTGGAGGCTGGCATCCCTAGGCAGCACCCTCTGGGTGACTTGATACCACCTGATTTGCATGACTCAAGTAGGCCCAGCTGCTTGCCACTGTTTATCAGCAGCCACCCTATGAAAGCCAGTGTGATGTAACAATTCAGATTAGGGTCTACGAGACCCAGGTTCAGATCCCCATCTTGCGGTGGAAGCTGACTGGGTGATTTTGGACCAGTCACATACTTTCAGCCTAGCCAACCTCACAGGGTTGTTGTGCAGATAAAAAGGAGGAGAGAATAATGTAAGCTGCTTTGGTCCCCACTGTGGAGAAAGACTGTAATTTTCCTAGGTAGAGGCTGTGGGGGAGGGGTGTGGAGATGGAAAGTTGAAGACAGAGAGGCAGATAAAGGTAGGCTGGCTGTTGGGTGGGAAGGAAATTGTGTTGCCAACTCCAGGTTGGGAAATTCCTGGACATTTGAGGGGTGGAGCCTGGGGAGGGTGGGATTTGAGGAGGGGAGAACCTACAGACCAGTATAATGCCATAGACTCCAACCTCCAAACCATACATGGAGGAGAGAGAGAAAGAAAGGGGGGGGCAGAAGGGAGAAAGAGTATGAGAGAGGTAGGGGGAGAGAGGTAGGGGGAGAGAGGAGGAAGCAAAGCCTTGAGGAATAGGATAACCATCCCGCAAGTTTCTTGCGGGTCTCCACTTGTACTGGTATATTATCAGCCGAGAGGACTAAAATCAAGGGCCATTGCGCTGGTGTAATAACGTGCACTGAGTTGTAACAGTGAAAGATTAGGCCATAGACCATCACTCAGGAGACTTTTTATCTATTTAAAAGTCAACACAGAATGAAGTTCAATCAGTACTCAACCTATTTAGGAAAGACAGAAATTGAAAGCTGTTAAAAATATGACAAAGATTCTGTAGGCAGGCAAGACACCTTTTTGATTTATTCAGCTACTGTGACTCCAAATACCTAGGATCTTGCACATGGAATATAGGATTATGTGAGTCCTAAGGAGGAATCTGCCTGCTTGTTTTATTTATCTTTTGATCTATGTATGGCAAGATGTGCACAAGTCTTGCCAAACATCACTATATTGAACTGAAAAGCAAAGGCCACATTTAGAGGTGATAACAAATCTTGCTTTACAATCCACATTTTATCAGAATCTGGTTTAGTATAATATCTATATGTAGGCTGTCTAATAAAGTGTGGGTTGTTGGAAGGTACAGTACTGTGATGTTAAACCATGTTTGTTTTGGCTGGTTAACTGTGGTTGTTCTAAATGTGACTGGCCATGACAGCTGAAATGTTGTTCAACAGCATTACCCCCCTAAGCCTCCTAACATTCAGTGACTGAAGCAGAGCAACAGGAAATCAAGCTCTTCCAGTGACATTCAAATCTCCTTCCTAGTTTTTAGAAGCTCAAATACTTTGGCCACCAAATGAGAAGGGAGCACTCACTGGAAAAGACCCTGATGCTGGGAAAGATTGAAGGTCAAAGAAGACGGGGACGGCAAAGGATGAGATGGTTAGACAGTGTCAGCGATGCAACGAACATGAAATTGAGCCAACTTCGGAGGACGGCGGAAGACAGGAGAGCCTGGCGGGAGATTGTCCATGGGGTCGCGAAGAGTCGGACTCGACTGTGCGACTGAACAACAACAGTTTAGGGCACTGGTTCTCAAAATGAGTGGTATGGACCCCTGGGGGCAGTAGGGTTACCTAGGGGGCGCTTAGAGACAAGACATTGGGGGGGGGGCTGGAGGGGGGCCACTTTAACTGTGTTGTTTCTTTATTTACAACTTCTGCCTCTGCACAGTGCTGAAATCTGATGGAAAATATTGGAATTTTTAGTAAACATGTCACCAGTAATCTGATGGAAAATATTGGAATTTTTAGTAAACATGTCATTACCATGTATGTAGTAAACATGTCAGACCTGTGTACTGCATTATGAGAAACTGTCATCACCAGGTGTGTTTTTGTTTCTGTCCTTTTTCAAGTTTCTGCTGGTTATTTTCCTGTATTCTTGGTTACCAAGCCTACCATTGATTATGAAGTGGGCTTTTTAACTACATAAGTGTTATCTTTGTTGCAGTCTGCTCAATATTAATACTCCTGGGTTATAAGGATTTAAAATCTCTCCATTTTCAAAGAGAGAGAAAAAATAGAAGAAAAAAATTAGGGGAATAGAATGAAAAAACTGGGTAACTGAGGGAAAAATTAGGGTATCTCTCCCTTACATATAAAGCTGTGGTGGGGCCCAACATTCCAAATGCACACCAACAGTGTTTGGAAGCTTGAACTGTCAGTCAGAAGACGCTTGCCATACCACAAGAAAGACAGATCACACCACAAGCAGAATACCACAAGGCAAAAAATGATAGGAAAAGGTGCCAGCCAGTCACCCCATTACTGCCACAGATGGTGTGCAGGTCCCAGGTTCATGTTTTAAAAGCTGCCTGGGGGATTATGGACCATTCACACACTTTCAACCTTAACATACCTCACAGGGTTGTTGTGCGGCTCATACGGGGGAGAGGAGAATGATGTCAGCTGCTTTGGTTCCCACTGCAGGGAAAGACTGCCCTTTCCCTAGGCAGAGGCTGTTGGTGGGGGGATGTAAACCTGAAGACAGGC
>NW_015168046.1:421596-448937 GCF_001447785.1 Gekko japonicus
TGTTGCCAATCTCCAGGTGAGGGCTGGAGACCACTCAGAATTACAACTGCTCTGGAAAATGGAGGGCAGAAGTCAGTTGAAGTCAAAGGGGCAGATAATTGTAGGTTGATGGTTAGCTGGGAAGGAGATGGGGTTGCCAACTACATGCTGACAAATTCCTGGGGATTTGAGGGGTGGAGCCTGGGGAGGGTGAGGTTTGCGGAGGGGTGGGACCTCAGACAGGTAGAATGCCATAGACTCCACCCTCCAAACCAGCCATTTCATCCTGGGTAACAATTGCTGCCAATCTCCAGGTATCACTCAAAATTACAACTGCTCTTCAGTTAGCAGAGATCAGTTCCTCTGGAGAAAACAGTGGACTCTGTCATTATACCCTGCTGAGGTCGCCACAGCAAATTGACACTGTTTGCCCAAAGCCAGAGCACTCTCCCAGAGCCTCTTTCTAGATCTCGTTGTATTTATTTCCACAACGGGCCTTATTCCTAGTACATAATAAAGTTCCAGCAATAAGAAGAAAAAATATAGTAAATAAATAAGTATAAATATTGGGAGAAATTTCAGGAGATTATTCATCACTGTAGTAATAAAATGAAAGAAAAAAACAATGTATTAAAAGGAGACAATACGTTTAAAAACTTTTATACTGAAGTTCATTTGCTATCAAAAGGCAACTGACATTGTTGTGGAGTTTTCTTTAAGACACAAATGCTTTGCTCAGTGATGAACTTAAGGATATTAAACATGACATTACTTATTTATCAGAACTATTTGCAAAGTTCAATGAAATGAATTTGCAGTTGCAAGGAAATTATGAGGTCAATTTTATTAGGGCCCAATCTGTAGTCTCTATATTTATTTCAAAGTAAACTCTATTCAAACACAATGTAAGCCATTCTAAACCTGTCTGAGGATAGAAAAGAAAGGTGGGATACAAGATGATGATCTGCAGGGTTTTTTTGTGTGTGACCATTTGGATACACTGCATGAAGATATGTCTGAGCAATCTGAGGATCTTATTTCAATGGAAATTCTAGATTGGGTGATAAATCCATTTTCAGGTACTGAGGGAGGTGGGGTAGTGGAGGTGGAACTACAGAATGATAATGAACTAAAGCCAAAATTTGAGAAATGGTACCAAGAGTCTGTGTTACAGATGTCCTTTCCACACTAGACCTTAAATCCTGGTTCAACCTTGTCCCGGAACTTACATTTTACACTACACATGAGTTCATCCCTGTAATTATCTCGGGGTATTTTTTGTTTCCACATTACACTGAGGTCACCCTGGTTTCCCTACACGTGTCTTGGGATAAATGGATGCTGTTATAACCAGGGATAAATGCAAGGTATTGTGTCCCGGGTTGAACTCTGATAAAACCAAGGATGAGATCCAAGTGTGAAAAGGACCAGAAGGAAATTTCTGATTGCTATACAGCAGTATGGACAATGGTTAAGAAGCTCCTTGTTGCATTTCCAACAACATATTTCTCTCCAATCAAAGAAATCAACCATAGATTCTAAATGTAGTGATTAAAGACTCCTGCTGGTTTCACTGCATCTAGTTAATCAGTTTTGTTGAATAAATTAAACTAAAAAGTTTTGTTGAATAAATTAAACTAAAAAGTTTTAAATGGATTTTGAATAAATATGTAATTAATTTTTATTGTTTCAAATTTTATTATTTTATCTTCCTTGGTGGGTTGTACAACCCACAATTCAAAATAATGCTTTTTATAGGACAGGGTAGGGGTCACTGGGGATGGGTTTCTGGAAGTGAAGGGGCGGTGGCCTGAAAGCGTTTGGGATCCACTGGTTTAGGGGATATATTGAAGTGGTTAGACAGAAAAGGTTGCTTACCTGTAACTGATGTTCTTTCAGTGGTCATCTCAGAATCAAGTATGTGCAGATTCAAATCAGGGAAATGTCTAGAGTTAAGCTTAAAAAGATTTTTGGGTACTGGCTCCAACCTCTAGGGGCAAAGGGTAGCAAAGCATATGCTCAGAGAGAATGGAACTGTGTATCCTACTAAATTCTTCTTTCCAAAACACATCAGAAGAAAATAAATGCGTCTGTTTTGGGTAAGGTGCTCAGATCATGTGCCTAAACAGATGACAATTTGATGAACATCAGTTACAGGTAACTAACCAGTTCTTCTTTGTGGTCTCTGTGAATCACACCGATGAGGTTAGAACAACTGCACCTGAAGGTAGGGATAGACAAGTCTTACTGGAATAGAGCTCAGGAGAATGCCACAACCTGTCAGGCTCAAACGTCAAAGCATAGCAATATACAAAGGTCAAAGGCTGTGACCAGGTTAATGCTTTGCAGACATCTGGAACAGATATATTTTGTGCAAAGACTGTACAGCTCACCATATCCCTAGTAGATTCACTATCAGGATGATCTGGTAATGTCTACTTTGTTAGCTAGTAACAAATGAGATACATGAAAATATCCACTTGCATTGAGTAGAGACACTGAACACCTTTCTCTGGCCACCATGGCATACAAAGATATGAAGGTCTTTACAAAAAGTTAATCCTCTGTCAACTTAGGGTGTATGCAGGGCCCTATTTCCTTTGGAATATTTTTGAGGAGCACTGGCAGAATGGCTGAGGTGAAAAAAACAGCACATTTGGAAAATGTGGGATCGGGGTACAAGACTATCTTATCTGGTTGAAACAGAAGACAGGAATGGACAGCCCAGAGACCACAAAGATCACTAGCATGTTGGGAAGAAGTTATAGCAACGAAGAAAGCTGTTTTCAGTTACAGTAATTTAAGGCTGCAAGCTGCCAAGGGGTCAAACCAACATTTCATCAACTGTGACAACACAACCTGAAGGCTTCATAGGGGTCAAACCATAGCTGCCAAGGGGTCAAACCAACATTTCATCAACTGCAACAACAAAATCTGAAGGCTTCATAGGGGAAGAACCTTAGGAACTAAGGGATAAGTAAAGGTTTCCCTTGCTCGAAAGCCAGTTGAATCTGACTCTAGGGATGCGGTGCTCATCTCCATTTCCAAGCCGAAGAGCCAGCGCTGTCCAAAGACATTTCTGTGGTCATGTGGCTGGCATAACTAGACGCTGAGGCGTACGGAACACTTGTTACCTTCCCACTGAAGCGGTAACTATTTATCTACTTGCAATTTCTTGCTTTTGAACTGCTAGGTTGGCAGGAGCTGGGACCATAGAAGGGAGCTCACTCTGTCATGAGGCACTCGAGTCTCGAACTGCTGAACTACCAACCTTCCGCAACCCTTAAAAAAAAACCCACACTGTTTAATAATGTGTTGAAGGAAAAAAACAGAGCAAGTGCAGAACAGTGAGCACAATTTGCTGTCAATTCTTGAACTGAGGGTATCATCCATTCTGGAGCTGGAAAGGCCTTCTCCTTAAAAAAAAGAGTTCCTGTATATGGGTTCTGGCTTCCACAGATAGTGACAAGGAATGCAGCCAGGTGTGACTTACCAGTGACTTGGCTCTGCAGAATGGAGTAGTGCTGAGCCGCTGTTTTGTTAATCTGACAATATTAGTTATTACTTAGTTTGATAATCTGTTTTGTTAATTCTGCTGAGGCACAAGGAATGTGAGGTCTGGTTGTAGCAGTGCTGAGATGGTTCTGGTCTTTTCTATCAGACTGCTCATGTAAGGTTGTGGTGGGGAGATGCTGAATCTTGGATGCTGACATTGGGAGATGGTTGTAAAGAGGGGACTGAACCTGGGACCTGAGTCTCTTACACTGAACCACAAGCCCCTCCCTGGCCCCATGCCTCTGAAGCAGCCTCCCAAAAGAGGTCAGGGAGACTCCTATGTCGGCATGTGCATAGAAAATGCCTTAACAAGATTGCACCTTGTCAGACAGATCATGGTGATCTAAATGACAGTCAGAGGTCACATGACTGGACATGTTGCATCAGCCTGCAGGAGGTGCTTCAGTGACTTAGCATCTCTGTGCTGAATGGATACTTGGACTATTTCATGTGTATATAAGTCTGTGCTGTATATACCACTGTATGTCAGTATGGTACCAGGTTGCCTGGCGAAGCACTTTGTCAGTGGAAACTGTGAATACATGGATGTGTATATAATGTAAATAAACTGTAAATAGCACCAACCAAAGCTGGTGTGTGCAACTTCTATGTGACTCTGCAACACTCGCTAAATGAACAGGAGATATATCACCAGCCATCATTGCTCACAATACCGTCATCCTACCCTAGGGAAAAAAGGGGGGGGCGGTAATACCCCGCTGGTTGGGATGTAAGTTTTTAGTTTTGATATTACTTTCATATTACTTTTCATATTACTTTTACATTGTTGTTACCTATATTGTGTACTTGAATGCCTGGAAGAAAGATGGGTGTATAAATATTTTAAATGAATGAATACACAAATAAATATTATACTCTGGCTATTTCTTTCTCTTATTTCAAATCCCAATATAATGTTGGTACTTGAGTAAAATAACATAGCTCTCTGCAATAGTGGAGCATATAAATGCATTGTCTTTCTCACACAAGTAGCATATCTTCATACTGTTTTTCAACAGCAGCTTAAGATCACCCTATGCTCTAGTACAATAAACATTTTAAGCATTAAGTACTTTTTAGGGTAATACTAAACCTCCAAGATAGAACTATTTATACTAGAATTACCTACTCTCACAACATGCTCATAAAAATCAGAATGGACCATTACAGAGAAAACAATTTTAAGTAGACAGTATCATCAGAATTGCTCATATACTTCCAATTCCAATAACCTTTATTGGCATACAGGCTCATATACTTATGACGTCCCACACCATGGAATCCAATCTAGACTGTTAATGTAGACTAAAACTGACAATTGGTGTGAGTGTTTGAATAGATGCTAGCATCACGGCTGAATTACCTACTCTTACAACATGCTCATAAAAATCAAAATGGACCATTACAGAGAAAACAATTTTAAGTAGACAGTATCATCAGAATTGCTCATATACTTCCAATTCCAATAACCTTTATTGGCATACAGGCTCATATACTTATGACGTCCCACACCATGGAATCCAATCTAGACTGTTAATGTAGACTAAAACTGACAATTGGTGTGAGTGTTTGAATAGATGCTAGCATCAGGAAGCACATCTTTCCTTATTCTTCCAATAAAAGGTTAGACTTCAAAAGTTGGGCTAAAAACATCTGTACATGGTACTCTTCAGATCAACCAGAGAGCATATGACAGTTTGCTGGGTCATGGAATTCTGTTTTCAAACAAAGGCAGTTTAATATTACAGCAATGCATGGGTTAATGTTTTCCTAAAATCCTACTGAGTTCTGAGCTCTAATGCTTTTGACAGCTTTTTCTGCTTCATCTCCTTCCAGAACATCACTATAATCCTCATTTGCATGCTGTGTTCAAAAGGATAATATATTTCCAAGAGACACTTTTAGTCAAGCCAATTATTAGAATACATCTGTACAATGACCGAAGCACTTCAGAGATATTCAAGAGGGATATGAAAATATATGCACAGATTTTGAAATCCTAAATGTACCTACATTAACAACTCCTAAGCATTCTAAAGAGACTCCAGATTTTAAAAAGGTAAAAATCACCCCAATTTAAACTATGAAGATATTCTGTAAAGCAAAAATTTGCAGTCCTACATTGATCAAATTTTGATAGTCATCTTGACAAAAGCACGTTCATGTACTCTGCATACCTTTCAGCACATTCCCAAGAGAATCAAAAAAGAATATCAACTGTCAAATAGAAAACTATGCCTACCCCCAGTCCTTCCCTAACATCTTGATGGTGCTGAAATGGGTCTTCTCTCTCTCAGGATATCTGGCATCCATCGAGTCCCAGGGATAGAGTTGGTCTCACCAGATATGGAACAATGTAATCCCAAAGAACTAGAATGCTTTGATATAAGACATTAAATAGTGCTGAGCATGAACTGTGGAGGAAGCTACAAACCAGCACACTGAGTAGGGGTGTGCATGTACATTCAGGTCTACCGGAACCAAAAATATACCTGAAAAACACCTTCTATTTTTCAGGTATATTTCGGCATCCCAAATGTATCCAGGTTTTCTAGGGAAAACTTAAAAAAAAACCCTTGAAATAATCCTGGATATATTTGGGAATTATCAGACGATCTGAAAACAGAGGAGAGAGGCAGGAGCAGATTAAAGGGACTGCAGAAGACAGCCCAAGGATCAGAATCAATTGTGCTGGGAGCAGCAGACTGTTCCCGCCAGCTCGGCTTGGGGCTGGCTTCTTGTGCAGCCTGGTTTAAACTGGGCTGCAGGATAAGCTGTCCCAGCCAGGATCTGCATGTGATGGGGAGCGATCTCCCTGAGGTATGAAGATCCTGGGTCTGGCTCCTTCTGCAGAGTGGTTTAAACCGAGCTGCAGGAGAAGTCGTCCCAACCAGGATCTGCATGCCTCGGGAAGCGATCTCCCTGTGGCACACAGATCGTGGGTCTAGCTTCTCCTGCAGTGTGGTTTAAACCAGGCTGCAGCAGAAGCCAAACTAGCACCAGGACTGGGCTGGCTTTTTAAAAAATCTGGTATTTTTCTTCTCGGGTCTATGGAACCTGAAACGAAAAATACAGAATTTTTTTTAAAAACTGTACATCCCTAATGCTGAGTCAACACTACAGCAGGCTGTATGCTAGAACTGTGGTTCACTTGCTGCTAAATAATATTAACCTTTTTGGACCAGCAAGTATAGTCACAGTCTGTATCACTATGGTTCTCTCTTACTAAAGAATTACAGTTATTGCTTTAGAAGGCATATGGATACAGCTCATGATCTATACAATTTATGAGGACAGTGCTGAGCAGGAACCATGGAGGAAGCACCTCATTCATAGCTGCAAACCTGCACACTGAGTCAAACATGCACACTGCCAAATAATGAGACTTCCACAGAATAAGAAGTTTGAAGATGGCAGGCTGAATAAAGTTGGTCAAACCAAGCCACCCTTTGCTCAAGATTGTTTCATACAGCTCAATAATTTAAATAGTGTAAAATGTAAGGTAAGAGCTATATAAACTTTTACTGTAGGTTTCTTATACGTCATACCCATTTTCTCTTTTCAAAGAAATGCAGAGACCCATACCTTCCAAATATCCCTTTTATATCAACAAAATCAGGGGATTAAAAAAAAAAACTCACAAAGGAAATTTCACCCACCCCCATCTCACTTTCCATGCCTTTTCCCCACTTCCTTCTCTCTGTACTTTCCCGCCCCTTACCCAGTCTTCATCTTTCCTTTCTATACCTCTTTTTCTGTCCCAGGCAGCCTGTACAGTTTGTCCTTCACCAGCAAATTAACGCTGGTTTTGAAAAGGGAATATTAATACTGCAGCTTCTTATTCATATTAGAAATTGATGGGAATTACAGGGCATTTGCCAGGGGGAGAAAATATTCTCCAGACTTTATCATCTCTGGAACGAAGGCACAGCCATATTTCTGATTTAAAAACACCAATACACAAGTTTTACTACTAATTCACACTCTTCAAGAAGCCAAAAAACAAAAATTGTAATGGCAGTATCCCAAAAAAGTAGAATCTCTGTAAGAATAATCTGTTGTCTAAAAAGCTGAAATTTGAATTGTCCTGGACAACAAATAATTACTCTTTTCTCAATAAGCAGGTATGCATCTGACATACTTCCTTTTTTCTCATCACAACGTATAGTTGCCAAGCCCCTGGTCACAGCAGGCAATTCCCTGCCCCCTGCTCCCATTGCCCATCACTGCTCTGGGAGGGGGCAGGAGAATCTTTTAAAAAGAAACTCATGGCGCCAGCTGCAGCATCATGTCACGTCCAGTAAGAAGCCCCAGGAATCACCAGAAACTCTATGGGAGAGATTCCAAGAACTATCTGTGTAACTTCCATTTTTTAGGGGATTTTCTGCCAGAAGTAATGTGACACCAAAGTAGCGTTATACCCCTCTTATCCGTGCCCACAATCCTTTCGCCAGTTGCCAGGTACTGGCTAGCAACCCTGTCATAATAAAAGGCAGAAAACTGTAAGAGTTTCTATAACTTTTATGCAGAGATAAATATACCAAATACATAACTTAAAACTGGGAAAAAATATTTTATTTTATTGAAGCAAATACTGTAGTAATGATAAAAGTATAATTACATAATGTGTCAATGCAATCAATAGGATAAGACACCTAATACGCAATGTAATATGACTAGGATTACTGAAAACATCAAGCATTAGACATGTCACACAATGCAGAAAATGGTGCTACGTAAGTATAAAACAACGACGTGAAAGCAGGATCACAGCAAACAGATAATACATACTGAACACAATGATACAGTTAACAGTCCTGTTACCACCAATGGTCTGCCTTGTTGTTTGGGGAACCCAGCTATGTGGCAGGGGAACCCAGAGGGGTACAGGGTCCCCACCAATTGTATACCAAGGTCCAGCACAGTAGGAAGACTCCAGATTTGAAGAGTAAATTATATAGGTTTTATTGAAGAATTTATCTAATTACAAGGACACTAAGCATTTAAAAAGAGCAAGCAATAAAGAACTAAGAAAGCAGAGGTGATTGATAGCAAATAAGAGTGTTCAGTTATGGAGTAATACAACCTGTCCAGATGTGCAGAATCCATGGGGAAGAGATTGTGGCCCAAATATAGGTTTGGGGGTGCACTGCCATTTGGCATTATGTGCATGTATGGATATAGACATTAGAGAACAATGCTGACCAATGGGAGATCTTGAGGGACTTAGGTGTGACCAATGAGGTATCAGAGGGGCAGAGTCTGGATTAACAATAGCTATAATGGGATTAGCCAGGCATTGGATGGTTGGGCTGGGAGTGTCCACTGTGGAACCATTTCGTTATAACATGGCCTATTTTATAAAAATGGCCTCCTGAACAATTCTACGGACACAAATGTGGTGCCTTCCTGATTATCTTAGGCAGGCCATTCTACAAGGTGGGGAGGAGGCACTACACAGAGTGTACACGTATGGGCAGTTCCTGATCTTTCCCAATTGCAGAATGACATCTGCAAAAGGCCCTGCTCACATGAGCAAAACTGTTGTGGGGAAGGATAAAGAGAGAGGCAGTCCTGCAGATATGAGGCCTCAATGCCATGAAAGGCTTTGCATATGATAGCCAATACCTTGAACTCTACTCAATAAGTTATCAGTTACCAGACTCAATTCAAGAGATTGTAGTGACTACATAATAGATGTAATAAGGGATGGGCAAGAACCAGCTCATGAACCAGAATTTGGATCGAATTTGGGCCAGATGGTGCTTGGGAACTAATGTTCAGGGAAGGCCTTCTCTGTACATTTACCAGACTTCTGGCTGTTCAGGGCCAGCCATTTAAACCTATTCATGTTCAGGGAAGGCCTTCCCTGTACATTTACCAGACTTTAAACCTAATGGCTGAGCAGTGTGGGGACCACTGGTCAGGAGTTAGTTTTAAATGGCTGTGAGCCATTAAACCCTTCAGTTTCACTCCTCCCTTTCAAAGGGGGGAAGCAAAACCAAAAATTTAAATGGCTGCCAGCTATTTAAACCTAACAGTGGACCCACTCAAAGGTTAGATTATAATGGTTGTGAGCCATTAAACCCTTGTGCTTCACTCCCCCCCCCCTTTCAAGGGGGAGGGAAGCAAAATTGAAGAGATAAATAGCTGACAGCCATGTGAACCCTTGAAGTGGTGGGGAGCAAAACTGAAGGATTAAATGGCTTACAGCCATTTAACCCTTCCAAGGTGATCCCCACCCCCTTTCTTCTGGCCAAGGCTAGCTGTGGCCAGGAGAAAGGGGGAAAGGAAGTTATTTCCTGGGTGATTTCCCCCCCTTCTCCTGGCCCCAGCAAGCCATGGGTGGGGGGGAGAAAGGTAGAAGGGAAGTCCCTCCCAGCATGGTTCCTCCCCCCCCTTTCCCCAGGTGTGGCTTGCTGCAGCCAGGAGAAAGGGGGAACAAATTCACTAGACCGGCTTGGTTTGGGTGGGGCCCTGTTGGCTTGGTTTGGGGTTCTGTTCATGGGCCATCCCAAACCGAACTGCCCTTTTTAGGTTCATGTCCATTAATATACATGCTTCACCTAGCTTTCGTTGTTTCTAGTATTCTAGGGTAGGATGTATATGCTTTTGCACTTTTTAAAAATGCATTGTTTCACAGCACTGCATTAACAGTTATATAACTGAACAGATACAGCTTAAGTTTTCATTTTTTTAAGTATATGTATGTATTTAAAGTATGAGTTGACATACACTCTAGTCATCTTGGGAGGCATTAATTTGGTTGCTCCTACTATCTGAAGCTAGATGGATGGCAAAACAAGAAAGTCACAGCACTTTGGAACTCCCTGCCCATGGACATGTTTGCCACACATGAAGCTGCCTTATACTGAATCAGACCATAGGTCTGTCAAGATCAGTATTGTCTACTCAGACTGGCAGCGGCTCTCCAGAGTCTTAGGCTGAGGTCTTTCACATCACCTTCCACCTGATCCGTTTGATTGGAGATGCCAGGGATTGAACCTGGGACCTTCTGCATGCCAAGCAGATGCTCTACCACTGTCTGTCTACCTCTATCAGTGTCTTTTACCAGCAGGTGAGGACCTTTTTTTTGTTTCACCTAGCATACTCCCAGTAACGGTTACTAGCCCTCCTTCTAGTGTTGTTTATCTGTTGTTAATTGAATTATTTTATTTGCTTAAATGTATTTTTACTTGCTGAAATGCTTAAATGTTTTTATGTTTGCCACTTTATGAACACTGATTGGGTGGAAAGACAACATAAATCATTTTAAATAAATTAAATAAATACCAGGACTACTTTAAACAGCCCCAAAAGTAGCAACACTTTCTAATACTAAGAAAGCAATTTTAAGACTAAATAATTAATACAGGTCTATCATCTTTAACAGCTTTTTCTTTAGCACTAATGTTTTCACGGCACTTTCTGAACATTCTTGAAACTCTGGTTCTTGAACTAAAGGTTAACTGAACAGGTTTCCTAGCAACAGCAGCTGATGACCTTGCTTTACAAAGACGAAGTTATCAAGTTCACAGAGTATTTGTATTCCTACTGCTGTAGGAAAGAAAATGACAATAGCAGTAGCATAGAGAAAAAGTAAAAAAGAAGAAAAGACGAGAACACAACTGCAACAATATGAATGATGACCACATGGAAAAAGTAGCATCCATGTAGTAGGATTAATTGGGTCTAAGTGGAGCAATTTTTAAAGATGAGTGCACTCCAGTTATAGCAATGTGACTGACAGCCATGCTGGAGCAGGGAGAAAAGTCGCTTATTAGCACCCAGTTCCAATAATAATCATCTTCAGTTTTTATTATTCTGTTTCAGGTGTGTACCAAAGGTAGTCTGAAACTAACATCAAGACAAGTTCTGGTTATTCACAATGACTTACGCATACAGCACACAAGCCTATTTGTTCAAACTGCTTCCTTTTAAGAAAAAATTGAAATGCTGTTCAGACTGAGGGTGGGGTTAACCGTTAAAACGAAGGGCCAATCAGTACTCGGCACAGCCTTCTTGTTCAGGCAGAACTAGTTGCTCCCCTTGAGGCTTCCGCGGCACTTAGCCTACTATATGTAGGTACCAGGTCAAAATATTTTCTTTTAATTTTGCGAAGGGCTTTACTTTTAAGGTCTGTTTCTAGCCTGAGAATTATTTGGCAAGGACCATTCCACTAGAGTTGCCGACCTCCAGGTCGGAGGTGGAGATCTCCTGGGATTACAACTGATTTCCACCAGACAAAGGCAGTTCATCTGGAGAAAATGGCCACTTTGGAAGATGGACTCTGTGGCAGTATATTCCACTGAAGTCCCTCATCAAACTCCGCCCTTCTCAGGTTCCACCCCCCCCCCCAAATCTCCAGGTATTTCCCAATGCAGAGCTGGCAACCCTATCTATCTGGCTACTATTTATTTATTTATTTATTTATTTCTTAGATTTATACCCCGCCTTCCCCAGCAGGCTCAGGGCGGCTACAACAAAGGCAATTGCCATAACAACAGTTAAAACATCATAAAAACAATCATTACACAGTAAAGACAATCATTAAAGTGCGGTGCTCTTGATGTTAAAATTTTTCTCAATATTTAATGCTGTGCTGGGAGAGCTTTTTTATGGCAGAGTGTAGAATACTATATCTTTCCCATAATCCTTGGCAAACACTGTGAGAAACACAACCTCCTCTTCTTTGAACAGCACACAGCAACTCCAATTTCAGAATTAAGCAAAGTTACTGGAGAGGAGAGCAATGAATCTTTCTTAATAAGTATGTGTCTTGAATTTAATTAAATTTAATTGGCGTTTCATAGCACTGTACGGTTTCAAGCATTCTGATATGCTTATTTGTATGCAAAAATTTATTCATGCTATTTTAAAACATAACTTCTGAAAACAGAGGAAGAAATGAGGGCAAATGGAGACACAGACATGAACAAGGAGGGATGGAGTTGCAAGGCAGGAAGAGTAGCAGAAGATAGATGTATGCAGCATGAACATGAAGACAAAACAGACCAAAAACACTTTCTCCAAAGACATGTATGTAGAAAATGAAAGCATTTTTAACTGCAGGAGTAGGAGCAGGAAGCATATATATAATTTAATGCATGTTCTGCTGCTGCTTCTGTGGCACTCTCTCATTCTCTCTTTACACACGCACACACACACACCTTTCTGAGAGAGGAAAAGAGGTGCCAGAACTTTCAAGAGGGAAATGAAGTTTTCAATTGGTATACTGAAAACTCATGAACTTTTAAACATTTTTTGAAGAATTTTGTCGAAGAGGTTCCGGAACTTTGTTCTGGTGCATTCCCCCAGGGAAAAAAAAAAATACATCCATCCATCCACGCACACACAAAAAGGTTGAACCAGTATATTTTTATCCCACCCCCTCCCTTCAAGGAGCTCAGACTCTGACCTGATCGGTTTTAAAGCAGGAATCTAAAATTTCACAAAGATTTATTTAGAATATTTCTATGCTGTCTCCTCAGTGTCCTTTTTTGAGGCCACTTGCAATTCAATACCACAATGTAAAAAGGCAATTAAAACCAAGCTATTGGACATAAGCAGCATAAAAAAACTATCCATAAAACAGAAGAAGATAATTAAAAAGCTAATTAGATAAAACCCCTAATCAAAAGCCTGGGTTAAAAAGATATATTTTAGTCTGGCACCTAAAATAAAGTATCTGGGCATGCCTCAATGGGGAGGGTGTTCCAAAGGTGAGATGTCACCACAGGAAATGCCCTGTCTATAGTTGTTACCTACCTCACCTCTGAAGGTGGGGGCACAGAGCACAGGGCTTGAGAAGCAGGTCTTAAATGGCAGGCTGGATGGTATCGGAGGAAATGGTCCTTTATGTAAGTTGGTTCCAACCTGTTTAGGGCCTTCAAGGCAGCAACCAGTACGCTGAATTCTGTCCAGAAACAGATGGGTAGCCAGTGTAAATCTTTCTGCACAGGAGTGATGTGATCTCTGTAAGCAGTCAACCTGGCTGCTGCATTTTGGACCAATTGAAGTTTCTAAACCATGTTCAAAGGCAGCCCCATGCAGAGCTCAATGAAGTAATTTTACTTGGGAGTGATCAGATCATGGGTTTCTCTAGCCAGATCATGCTTTTCAAGGAATGGACATAGCTGACTAATCAGCTGGAGGTGACAAAAGACACTTTATGCCTGGAAGGAAACCTGAGCCTCCAATCATAGGCTCCAGTCCTCATTCAGTTCTAACCTCAAGCTACAAACCTACTCCTTCAGGGAGAATACATCCCAGTCTTGTTCCACAGTCCCCAAACAATTTCTCCATTAATCAACAGTCTTCTTTGAACTGAGCTTCAGTTTATTGGCTCTCATCCATCCTGTTACCTTCTCCAGGCACCTATTCAGGACTTCCACAGACCCACCTGACTTAGCTGTTAAGGAGAAATAGAGCTGGGTGTCATACGCATATTGCTACCATCTCACTCAAAGTGACCTATCCCATTGGTTTCATGTAGGTGTTTAATAACATAGGTGATAAGAAGGAACCCTACAGGACCCCATAGTATAAATGCCATAAGGCCAAGCAGCAGGGTCTCAGAACCACATTCTTTAATTGGTTGGTCAAGTAAAAGCAGAACCACCAAAGTACAATGTCTACTATTGCCAAGCTCTCCAGAAGGATACTATGGTCCATACTATCAAAAGCTGCTGAGAAGTCCAAGGAAATCAACAGAGACGCACACCATCACTCTCCCAGCAAAGGGCAGTCAGGATGACCAAAGGCCTTTCTGTCCCTAAACCAGGCATGAATCCAGAGTCAAATCTGTCAAGATAATCTGTCTCCTTCAAGACTGCCTGAAGCTAATGGCACCCTAGGCAGGTACCTAGAGTTGCTTAGCAGCAATGTTGTTCTTGCACCTAAAGGTAACACAACGGTGTTTAAAGGATCTTTGAAAAGGCACCAAATGTATCATTTGGTTACAGTGATCCGCTGAACTGGACCCATGAACATTCCACATTAGTTTAATTCTTCCCAGTATTCCAATCTAAACCTATGCTTGTAAGAAGTGTTTTGATACAATGTGAAATGTAAACTTAATTATAAGGAAAATT
Source organism: Gekko japonicus (assembly GCF_001447785.1). Lineage (NCBI taxonomy): Eukaryota > Metazoa > Chordata > Lepidosauria > Squamata > Gekkonidae > Gekko > Gekko japonicus. The sequence continues at coordinate 436,224 of NW_015168046.1, forward strand.
ACCAAAAACTAAAATATCCTACAGGTTTCCTCACAATACATAATGCTGCTAGCATACATATTCAATACTGGTTTTTTTTCTGATTCTATCCTTGAAACTTTAAACATGGATTTTAGAAAAATGAACCCATGCTTCTGTGTGTGCACAAGGCAAGATATAAGTACAAAAGTGCACCATAGTTTCTAAGAACATATATTCAATCTGACACAATGCACAAACTCACTGAGGATTGTATCTCCAAATGACGTTAAAGTTTAGCAGACAGCAAACACCAATAATTTAAAAGATTCCCTCTTTATATAACCCCAAGGAAAGAGATAAGAATTTTATTTCAGAAGATGTAATTTTTCTTATGAATTTAATCTGATCCCTGGGACTTCTCACAAATTCTGATCAACAACTGCTCTCAAGAGAGGCGATATGCAGTTGGTTCTGAAATTATGAAATGTATGGAGCCCAGAGAATGTGTTGTCAGCATTTATATTTGCTGTGATTATCTAGCATATATATAGATGAACATGACTTTGCTATTCTATTAAAACCTGAACAAATAAAGGCTCATTTCCATATTCTGCAGATACTTGATGATAATGGAGCATATTTCACAATAATGAATGCCAAGTATGAGTGTCTATTGACTCTCATATCTTCATTTACATTTTATCCTACATGTGTAAGCACATTTTTACAAATGCAGACAATAATCAAGGCAGACACTTAGCATATGTCCAAGACAAGTGACAGCTCTTACCACTAAAAATAAGTATTATACAAGTTTACAAAATACATATACATAAGAATCATACTGTTGGAACTGTTTACATGTTTTAGTTATGCGGCTGTGTAAACATTTTGCCTCAAAAATTTACACTTATATGGATTTAAATTCCTAACACTTCATCTAATAGACAAAATAAGATGATAGACTCGTACGGGAACTAATGAAAATACAAGAAGACTAGAGCCTGTTTCTTAATACTTAATACTAATCCATACAGGAAAATTAACAACTTTCAGAAAGAATGGTATAATTCACTAATACTATTTCAGTCCTCTGAAGTAGTGAATGGGAGAGTGTGATTTTGCAGATATGGGCCTAACAAGGACATAATTCACAACCAGAATATTTGCTGTGTTCATGATCACACACAGAGTTTAGACTTCTGCTAGTCTTTTAGGAAGGTCTTCTGATTCTGTATAAAGTACAGGTCCTATTTACATGAGTTATTTCATTGTGTTGGACTATGCTGGCTGCCAGACAGGGACCTGGAGCAAGGCTTTGCTTGTATCTTCTTATGAGTAAGGCCTGTGAAGAGGGAGAACCTAGAGAGGCCAAGGCTTCCAAACAATAGGTAATTTTCCTGTTTTACATTACAAATTGAAGAGAAGTCACAGAGCAGGGGGTAGGAGAGAAGCAGCTACCTGAGCCCCCCTCCTCCAAGCACTTGACAAAAGATGAAAGTTTTGCTTGGAGCAGCCTGCAGATAGAGCTATACAGGAAAACTGGGTGCAGGGAACACAGGCAGAGCATAAGCCTTGTCAATAGTAAAAAGCACAATCAACATGAAAAGATGATCCTCTCTGTATGAAAGAGATATCCCGATTCAGGATCTTTCTCAGTATTTTAATTTCAGGTAAAAGCACTATGCTGCTGCAACTTTATTTCAATACAAATCCCACCCCCACCTCCCCATTGATGGTATCTCCAGTAGGTGAAACAAGACAGGCAACACTCTCTTCATGTTTGAAGAAACTGCTTGGAAATAGGGAGGTCTGTTTTTTAAACAAAGCCCTTCTGTACTTTTGTTTCTCTATGTTCCTCTCACAGCCAGGCTTCAATACTAAATATTAGCCGGGGGGGGGGGGGAATACTGAAATCAGTCAAGTACAGAAATTGGGACAGAAGGATTTTATTTCTCTCAACTGTATGCTGCACTTTTGTTTAAAAAAATTAAAATTTATCTTGAACAAAAATCTACTGACATGCAAATTCACAAATGCCAGTGCCTTATACAAGGAAGAATGTTAATTGCTTAAAGAATAGAGATGCTTTCACCTACTCGCTTGAATTTTGCTATCTGTGGTTTAATGCATCCAAATTCAGTGGGAAAAAACAAAGTTACACACAAAAGTGTGTCTGCCACTCAATTAAATGGAAATGAGCATAAAACAAACAATCTAAACAGATGTAGTTAATATTAAAGAATAACCCAAATACAGCTGGGATGTAATTTTTATGTACAACCCTAATAAGTAAGTTTTTCAGGACTATCAAGACAGTAGTAGTTCCTGATGCCAGGGTACAAGTTTGAGTGATTACATATGATGGTGAATAACAATTTTGCTTACTACTGTTGCTGTAAAATTTAAACAGATCATACACAGAATTTTGTAAAGTTTTAGATAACAAAACTGTAGTGAAACCTCTAGCACTATACTGTGCCTACTACAACTTTCATATCCCATAACCATAATCTACTTTTTGCATTATCCCCTTTATACAGGTTTTGTTTGCATTGTGTTCTAATTCTATAATCCTAGTCCTATCATATTGTTAACTGGATTCTTTATGTAGTCTGATTGTTATAAAAATATTCACCTTGAGTCTCAGTAAGAAATGCAGGATTAAACTATTCACCTTGAGTCTCAGTAAGAAATGTGGGATATAAATGAATTAAATAACTAAATACCATATTCATAGGACGTCATAGGTTGGATCCGAAAAGGCTGTGGTGCTCCATTACTATCATGAAAGCAGCCCATCATGTACTGGGAGAGGCCATGTAACTGGTAAAAGGGTTTTAGCCTAGCTTTCTTGATATTCTAGTTTTCGAAATGTAGATTTAAAAAATATGTTGGAGGAGAACAACCCACTATGTCACCATTGAACTGCAGTCTGAAGTGGATCAGGACGGGCTATATTATATGCTATGTCTATATGTATGAATTAGTCCCTATTTCTTGATTTGTAAAGGCAAATGATTAGGTCAGTGAATCAAAGTTAAACAATAACGTTTCCCCTCTATTTCCAAGATTTGTTTAAACTACTGAACTGTAAAATTTGCTGCCTAAGGCACAATGATATCTTTTACAACAGCTAATTATAGTTACCCGAATGCTCTCAGTTCAGAACTGGAAGCAAGAATCTTTGCCTAAAACATAGGCTTGGTCATGTAAAATACGGGATGAAAATGGACATAAGACAGTTTAATGATAAATGGTGTATTTTGTATAAGGTCCTTAAGTAACAGGATTATTTTCTAATTAAAATAAGAAAAAGATTTATTGGCTGTGGTGCTCCATTACTATCATGGTGTACATACATAGACATACATAAAGGTACAGCACTGGAAAAACTCTTAGATTTAAGACAAGGTCACGGGGACAAGTTTCTTCATAGGCTTCAGACTGGCAGTTTACTGTCTATGCCATGCTTGGGGTTTTTGTTTTTTTAACTCAACTCACCCACTTAAAAGAAAACTGAAGACTAGCTACAAGATGCTACTCTGCTTAAAGAACTTCAAAAAAGTGTCCTTTGACTGAAGTGTATCACAGTTCTATTCTGCTTCCAAGAGATTTTATTTAATAAAAATATGATCTGAAAAAGCGCTCTCAGTAATTAACATTTGAACTTTTTAATTATGAAATCCACTTTTATTTTCACCCCACTTTCCCATCCAAAGGTCCCTGAAAGTTAACTGACATTAAACCACCCCTTCCTACCAATGTGCCAGGTCTACTGATACAAGAAGAAGAAGAAGAGTGATATCACCACCTTCTTCCTCCTCGGCACAGCCCAAACATGCAATTATTAGCATGGCTCAACTTTCCAAGGGTCAGAACAAACTGCATGGGGGGTGGGGAACATGGGAAAAATTCACAACCATCTGCTGCCAAATCACTAGATCCAACCCAGGGACTATGTATGACACAATTACAACGTCTAGAGCAGGGGTGTCAAACATACAGCCTGAGGGCCAGAACTGGCCTGTCCAGGGTTCTTATCTGGCCCGTGAGCAACTGGATGCTTGGAGGGTGAAGGGTGGGCTGCTTGAAGCTATCAAGAAATAGAAAGGAAACTGCTAGGGGCACGACTATGATACTGAGGTAAAATAGCATGGGGGGATGTTAGTGAAGGCGGAGAAGGAGGAGGCATGGTGTTTTCCCCTCCCACAGCTCATCAAGGATTGGCAAAGCCGCTACATGGAGGGGCAGAGCCGAGCAGCCAGCAATGCCATTGTCACACCAAATGGCGACTGTGAGGGGGGTTGGCAAGGTGGGCATGTGGAGCGGCAGTCTGCCAATGAAGGGACAGGCTGGCAGGGGAAAGAGGAGGAGGGCTGACATGTGGATTGGGAGAGGAGGAGGAGGAAGAATTGTATTTATTCCCCACCCTTCACTTGAAATCCAAGAGTGGCTTACGATCTCCTTTCCTTCCTTTCTCCACAACAGACACCCTGCGAGGTAGGTGGGGCTGAGAGAACCACTCTTGAGAGTATAGCACTGAGAAAACTGTGACTGAACCAAGGTCACCCAGCTGGCTGCATGTGGAGAAGTGGGGAATCAAACTTTGGTTCTCCAGCTTAGAGTCCGCCACTCTTATCCACTACATCAAACTGGGCTGACTTGTGCATGTTGCTCTGAGGGGAAAGATGTCCTGGCCTCAGAAGCAAAGGGAAAAAGGGAGGAGCAATGGGGAAAGGGGATGTTGCTGTTGCCACTGCATGTCTGAAAAGCCACGGAACTGAGAGGTGAAGTGAGTGTCAGGGAGGGTGGGGCATGGCGACCTCCCTACTCCCCCACACCTATTCTCAGTGCATGAAGGAAAAGGGGTTACGGGAGGACAAAAAAAGCATCCCTTGGAGGTTTTGGAAACAGCTTCTCCATCAGGCCTTCCCCTCAGCCCTGCCGCTTCTGTGGGAGATGCTGGTGGTGGGGATCTGGGAGAAACAGGTTCAGACCCACTCCTGTTCCTGAGGCAGGACCCTGTCATCTGGGCCACCCAGCCTGGACCACCTCACAGGGTTGGTGGTGGGGATGGGGAGGTGGAAGGGGAAGTCTGGTGTACCTCCTCTAGCTCCTCAAAGGTAAAACAGGGGAAGAGAGGAAACAAAGAGTAAGAGACAGATCATAGCCAGTGTTCCCTCTAAACTGTGGAGTCTTGTGAGCAAAAATTCTACTTTGTGAGCTACTGGCATTAAAGTTGTGAATGAGTGATTTGGCTACTGCATAAATTAGTTTGCTCTGTAGCCATCCTTCCTGAGCTAAGACAAAAAAGTGTGAGCTGGAGACTAAAAAACTGTGCGCTAGCTCACACTAACTCAGCTTAGAGGGAACACTGATCATAGCCATGCTTGGCTGCTGAGGCCGGGCATATGGGGGCAGGTGCTGAAAAATTACCATATTTACTTGCAAGGAAGATGACTTATCTCCTAAAAGTTCTATATATACAAAAAGTAACCAATTTGTATGGAAATATAAAATACCCCCACCTTTACAGTATCCCTTTGAAAAAACCTAGTCTTGCATATGATTAAATACATGTATTGGGGGCTTTTGTGGATTCCCCAATAAATCAATTGCTTTCACTCTTAGTAATCAATTGCTTTTGTTTATATTTTGAGTAAAAAATAAAATTGTTAATCAGGTTTGCCTGTGTCATTTATGAAGTTTATATCTCTAGTACCTGACATTACATTTTATGACACACACGGCCTAGCCCGACAAAGTAACATTAATGTCAAATCTGGCCCATGTAATAAATGAGTTTGACACCTCTGGTCTAGAGCTTCCTCTATAGAGGGAAATTCATTGTTTAAACTTATTCTGACTGCTTTTGAAAAAGAAAGGCTTGTGGAAAAGATAAAAGGACCCAGTGATTACAAGTCAATTCATTCTTTCTGTAAAATATGTTATTTCCTTTCAAACTACTCAATAATAAAGCTGGTTTTTATAAACAGGTTCCCTGGAACAAAAAGAAAAGTGAACAATATCCATGACGATTTAATAGATTTCTGTAAAATATGTAACTTTCTTTCAAACTACTCAATAATAAATCTGGTTTTTAATAAACAGGTTCCCTGGAACAAAAAAGAAAAGTGAACAATATCCATGACGATTTAATAGAAAATGTACTATCCACAGAAGAACATCCTAGGGACAATACAAATGTTCAACATCAGTCCTTTGCTAGGATAAGCATACACTCCTCTCAACAAGACTCAATGCTTAAGGGCAAGGATGTACAGAAGGCAGAAATATACAGCTCAGGCAATAATTTAGTGATCATCCACCTGTAATTGCAAAGATACCTCCTAAAAATTAACACACTATGCTGTTTGTCAGGCCTCCTTTTACAAATAAATCAGTATGAGCATTACTGAGCCAAATTATGCATCTGAAATAGCACACGCCCTCCACGAACATTCTTTAATTTAGTCTCTAAAGCTATCTTTGGGAATAGCAGCAGCACTCTTCATCACGCTCATGAATTTAACACACCACCCAAACTGGTACAACTTGATAAGTGTTAATAAGGAGATAATAAAGTAATGTGCCAAGAACACAGTAAAATATCTGTCCACCTCTGTGGAACCCTGAAGGCAGACCTTTCTGTTTCATTTGGAAACAACCAAACTCTACTGGTGGCAACACTGTAGAGTTGTTCAGAATACTCTAGTCTCTCTGTGTGTATAAGGATATAAAGGAACTGCTTAAACTATTAAAAATATTGTTTAATCATTAACAAACTCACAGTGTAAGAATACACATATTCTTCTATATCATTTATACTACTGATTTTTATTTTTTTAAAGTGACAAACTATTGTGCTCTGGTGCCAGTCTTCTACATAGAGGATTAAAGATAAGGCCACGACTGGAAAACACACATTCCATAGGTGCAGCCAATCCAAGTAATCCTTTGCTAGTTTTTCAAGCCCTGGAAAACATTTTAAAATTAACAGCTATATACAAATGTTAAACAAATCCTTATTTAATGCTCTACATCCCCACACTGACACAGAACCCTTGAATATTCTACAATACTGTCTGTGTACATACAGTCTCCCACAAGAGCACAGGCAAGCGCTGAACTAGTATTCATCAAGAGGTTCAACAGTAGCATGGAAGAAGGCACAAGTGCACCAGCTTCATGATCACATCATTGAAAGCTCATTCTATAAAATACATATAAAATAATAATCTAAAGTACAATTCTAGAAATACCCAAAAACCCACATGATGCCACAATACAATTTTAGTCCCCCAGTTTATTTTAACAATACTTTAAGAAGTCTATGCACATAGGCTCCCTCTTTTCTCACCTCCCTCCTTCCTCACACTTCAGAACATTCAATCTTGGAGACACCATCTAGATATGTATGCTTCCTTCAGCTGTAGGCACTGTGCTCATGAACTGCCAATCACATGGTGACTGAATGCACAAACAATTTGCGTGAAAATGGCTACAATCTCTTCCCAGGTTTGAACAAGGCCTTGGGTTTCCCCACTTACTATAGGTGCTAACACTTCAGCATGACCCACCCCTTATAGATGTTAATGAGTTCAGCTTATCTGCCTGTCAGATCTATCAGCACTTGGGAATGATCCTCAACTACTCTGAATAGATTGATTTCTCTAATTGTTATTGCTTCAAACTGGTTCTCTCTCTGTAACATCTGCCCACTCCTACCTTTCTGTTGCTATAACTTTAAGTATACACCTATCTGTTACACTTCATGCATCTGATGAAGTGAGTTCTGACTCAGGAAAGTTTGTGTTGGAACATACCTTGAAACAAAGGTGTCAAACTCATAAATTATTTATTTATTATTTTGATTTATACTCCGCCCTCCTCGCAAGCAGGCTCAGGGCTGCTTATAAAGGCTGGATCTTACATAAATGGGAGTCTGTCAGGCTGGGCCATGTTTGACATAAAATGTAATCCCAGGTAGCGGAGATAAAATGATGCAGACAAACACAATTAAAGATGCAATGCAGCACTACTCAGAGTGGCACTGGCGCTCCAGGGTCTCAGGTTGAAGTCTTTCTCACAATAAGCCACAGACTGGTATTTTTAACTGGAGGTACCAAGGACAGACCCATCTGGCTCCTTAGCTCAATGAACACAAGAGAATAGCCTCACCCAGGAAGCACAACATTTGCAACCAAACCCCCTCCCCCCTCAGCCAGCAAACTTCAGCAAATAAACAACTCCAGCAGACCCATGTGGGCACAGGAGAAGCCAGCGAAGATGAGGGAAGTTTGGCAGCCCCACCCTCTGCTCTCTGCACTCAGAAGCAGCTGGGAAGGGTGAGGAAGGAAACAGAAAGGGGCGGGGGGGGGGGAAGAGAGCCACAGGCTGGATTAAAGCCCTGGGCAGGCCTGTTGCGGCCCGTGTGCCATATGTTTGACACCCCTGCCTTAAAATAAACCTTTGATGTTTCACTTTGCTGCAACTGATAAACACAGCTGTACTTCTAGAATTATTTTCATCCTAGCCAGTGCCTTTAACAGCTTCAAAACATTAGGCATGAAAGCAAACGTTAACTACAATTTCATCAGAGGTTTCTGTCTTAAAAACTGCCATTCTGTTTCCCTTTCCACACTGATATATCCTCATCCAGAAAGAGGGGCAGGGGGTTAGAAAAAGATACAGAGTGCTCAGCATTGCTATAAAATGTGCCCATCTAGTAAATAAGAACATAAGGTGCGTATGTGTGTGCGCTTCAAAAACAACACCACCACCCTAAGAAGATGCTACTGATTTCTACAAAAAAGTTATTTTAACCCCAGGTTTCAGTGATGTCTTTTCTGATCATATGCATATTTATACATATGATAGGCTGATAAATGTATACATTTATTATTATAAATTTATTATAAATGTATACATATAATAAATTTATACATTTATATGCTGAGCTGCAGACTGGAAGGACTGCAGTTCGGTAGATCGAGACCCTAGTGCCGCATGATGGAGTGTGCTCCCATCTCTGGGCCCAGCTCCTACCAGTCTAGCCGTTCAAAAGCAAGAAATTGCAAGTAGCTAAACAGGTACCACTCTGGTAGGAAGGTAACAGTGTTCTGTGCGCCTCAGCGTTTAGTCATACTGGCCATATGACCATGGAAATGTCTTCGGACAGCGCTGGCTCTTCGACTTGGAAACAGAGATGAGCACCGCCCCATAGTCGGATTGGACTAGCTTTCAAGCAAGGAAAACCTTTACCTTTACCTTAAATCATATTAGTTTAATAAAAAGCAGTCATATATAGGACTGCAGCCTTAAGCATATTTACATACTTATAGCCAAGTTGGCCAAATCTTTGGATTCTTAAATCCAGTGACTGGAGCTGTGAATGGGCAAGATCTCTACAAATCTGAAAAGTGCACTACGTTTGCAGAAAAATGTAAAATCTAACCCCCCCACGCACACACTGGGAGGATTAAAAACCCTGAAAATAATAAAAGGAGCACCTGTAGCTTTAAAAAAACAGATTTCCTTGGTGGCTGTTGCTAGGCAACCACAGTATTCCATGCTGGGGTTTGGTGAGTAAAAAGGCAGGGGGAGATCCTGGATTCCTGGAGATCTCCACACCTAGAAGGAGATCTGGCAACCCTAGAAGGAGAGAAGGAAGCAGGGAAAGGGGGGGGCTATTGGGGCTTTCAGGAAAGAGGAAATAGTGGGGGAAAGGGAAATGAGATGCCTCCTGCAAGTCCTTCCAGATTCCCGCCTGTAGCTATATATATAATTCTCCTAACGTGTTGGCCATTTCCAGCTCTCCCATTGGCTGTGCTGTGCGCTCCATCAGCCACTGACCCATCAACCGCCACTCCACAGTAATTGTGTGCCATTGGCTGGGTCCTGCATCCGCTCCTCTTCCCTACCCACTGCTGCCTCAGCCACTGTTCCCTGTCAGAATAACTGCCAAAACAGCTGTCTCTCCTGATGAAGAACTTTTCCTGCTTGGCTCCTGTGGGACTAACTTTTCCCTCAATGGCTGTTGCTAGGCAACCAAGCTTGGTTCTGTCAGTAAAAAGCAAAGCCAGAAGGCCCTTTCCAGGCCTTTGTGGGGAACGCATTGGGGCCAGTCCTGACTAGGGTTGCCAGCTCCAGGTTGGGAAATTCCTGGAGATTTTGTGCTGGAGTCTACAGAAACCAGTGTTTGGGGAGGTGAGGCCTCAGCTGAACAGAATGCCATAGAGTCTACCCTCCAAAGCAGTTATTTTCTCCTGAGGGAGAGAGATCTGTTGTCTGGAGTTCAGTTGTGATACCAGGCAATACCACAGCCAGTGTGGTGTGGCAGTTAACATTTCAGATTCAGACCCAGATTCTTGCTGTGGAAGCTGAGTGGGTGATTTTGGAACAGTCACAGACTTTTACCCTAACCTACTACACAGGGTTGTTGTGCAGATCAAAAGGGGAAGAGGAGAATGATGTAAGCTGCTTTGGTCCCCACTACAGAAAAAGACTGTACTTTTCCTCCTGGGAAACCATTGTTGCCAATATCCAGGTGAGGGCTGGAGATCACTAAGAATTACGACTGCTCTCCAGATGGAAGAGATCAGTTCCCCTTGAGAAAATGGTGGACTCTGTGTCCTTATGCCCTGCTGAGATGGCCCCCCCTATGACAGCCAGTGTGACGTAGCAGTAAGGCCTTCAGAGCAGGGTAGAGGCTGCAGGTGGCAGTGGGGAGATGGAAAGCTGAAGTCAGAGGGGCAGATAAACGTAGGTTGATGATTGGCTGGGAAGGAGATAGGGTTGCCAACTCCAGGTTGTAAAATTCCTGGAGATTTGAGGGGTGGATCCTGGAGGGAGTGAGGTTTGAGGAAGGGTGGGACCTCAGACAGGTCAATGCCAGGGACTCCACCCTCCAAACCAGCCATTTCCTCCTGGGGAACCACTGCTGCCAATCTCCAGGTGAGGGCTGGAGATCACTCAGAAGTACAGCTGCTCTTCAGATGGCAGAAATCAGTTCCCCTAGAGAAAATGGTGGACTCTGTGTCATTTTATGCTGTTGAGGTCACCACAGTAAATTGACGCTAAGTGCCCAAGGCCAGGCCACCCGCCCAGAGCTTCTTTCTAGAGCTCATTGCATTTATTTCCACAACGAGCCTTATTCCTAGTTTCTTAATAATATCAGAATATTAGTCCATCCAGCTTAGCACTGCCTACTCTGACTGGCAGTGGATGCCAGGCTCACAACTACAGATCATTCATAGCCTTGGGAGGGAAGGCAGAATGGTACAGCCCGATCTCATCAGATCTCAGAAGATAAACAGGGTTGGTACGTGGATAAGAGGCCAGCAAGGAAGACTCTGCAGAGGAAGGCAATGGCAAACTGCCTCTGCTTCTCACTTCTCTTTAAAGCCCCTTGTTGGGGTCACCATAAATTGGCTGTGATTTGATGGCACTTCACACAAACACACTTCGAACAGAGATCTATTTAACAATAAATGCCAGAGCTGAACTTGGGGACCCTGCATGCAAAGCATATGTTTTACCTAAGTTATGGCCTCTATCTAGAAACTATAAGAAATGGACTCTTATTTGATTTACTCTTGCTACCAAAATGTCTTAGTGTTTAAAGTGCCACAGAATGCAATTTCTTGGAAAACTTGTCAGCACTAGTTTCTGCCCTTACTAAATTCTTTAGTACAAGATTTTAAACTGTTACATTTACCCAGTTAACAGCAAGTGCACAATTTGTAACAAGATCAAAAACTATACAGCAGTTATTCAATGTGATACTCTTGGGTGCCATGGTACTTGCAAGCACTTCCTAGGTGCCCTCCATGTGCTTCAGAAAAGTAGGTGGGAGTATTGTGAAGGCAGAACCAGTGACTGGCTACCTTCATACCAGTAAAGGGCCTTTTCACTTGAAGTTTCCTCAGTGCTAATTGCAGAAGGATCCGGGGTACTGTAAACAGGACCCCTGGACCAGCTGTGATGTGGTGAAAGCTAAAAAGTGCCACAAAAGCAGAGCAGCACTTTCCCTCCTTGTTGTTTTTCTATGGGTGTGCTGTATCCTCCCTTTCTTCCACTGGTTGTCATCTTGTGTAAGTTTTTGCCTCCATCTGCCATGGGAGCCTTATTGTAGTGGTGACTGCCAGCCTGCCACAAAATTCCAACAGTGCCCAGAGGCTCAAAAAGGTTGGGACCCCAGGTATATAGTATGTACACTTCGTGGTAAAAAATCACAAATTGGCCAAAACTTCTTCACATTTTGTGGAAGAACTTTCCTTCACCAGAAAATGCTAACGTTGCATGGTAGTTCAGTTTGTACAAATTATGTTATTTATTCTTTTAGATTCTATTTTTTTGTCAGCAAACAGGTAAAAAATTATTAAAAACTAGCCTGATACCCATGCTTTGCTACGGTATTTAACTTTCGTAAATCCAGTTATAATACTGGCACCTGACAGACAACCGCCTGTTAGGTGTAGGAGGTGGGGGGAGTGTGTTGGAAGCCATCAGAGAGGCTGGGCCAGCAGCATCGCTAAGGTGATCCTGCTGGGGCGGCATCCCTGATGAATTAAAGTACCCTGGTCCTGCTCTTACACCTGACAGACACCCGCCTGTCTGGTGTTGGGGGGATTATGTTTAAAAGCATCAGGGAGGCTGGGCCAGCAGCAAACTGGTGAGCAAACCTCCCTGGCGGCTGTAGGCATCCCACCTCCTCTCCTACACCTGACAGGCAGCTGCCTGTCCACT
>NW_015168046.1:449327-495766 GCF_001447785.1 Gekko japonicus
TTACTGCTGGGGCAGGCTCCCTCGTGGCTTTAAGCACCCTGCAACTGCTGCTGCACCTGACAGACAACTGCCTGTCAGGTGTAGGAGGGGGGAGCATGTTTGAAGCCATAGGGAGGCTGGGCCAGCAGCTTTGCTTCACCTCACAGGCCACTCCTGATTTCCTCAACTGTCATTAGCTCTCTGTAGTCCCCTGTAACTGTTTGGGGTTTTTTTACCTCAGAACACTGAGCTCTGCAGCTGACCAATCAGAGAGTGGGGGGGTGCAAGGAGGCATCCGCCTGGCAGCCACATAAGAATCAGTGGGGGAGCACATTTTACCCCTTTTAACCCCCTTAAGGGTTGAATTTCTAAAAATCACTTCTTAGTGAGCATCTACGCCACGGTAGGAGCGCTCTCCCCGAATTTGGTGTTTCTAGGTCCAGTGGTTTGGCCTGGGCATTGATTTTACGGTGAGGGGACTTTCTTTATATATGTATATATATGGGTGCAACTTACTTAAAGTAATTTTAAAACACATAAGATATGCAAAACATACAAGGATCATGGGGAAGGGGGGGCTGCATTTTCCCTCTACTCCCCTCCGCCAATTCTACTTTTCTTCTTTCCATGATCATGGTTGCCTTCATAAGAACATAAGAGAAGCCAATATTGAATCAGGCCAATGGCCCATCTAGTCCAACACTCTATCAAACAGTAGCCAAAAATACCAGATGCCATCAGGAGGTCCAGCAGTGGGGCCAGGACACTAGAAGCCCTCCCATTGTTGCTCCCCCCAGGCACCAAGAATACAGTGCATCACTTGTCCCAGCCTGAGAGTTCCTATCTATACCTTGTGGCTAATAGCCACTGATAGACTTCTGCTCCATATGCTTATCTAATTCCCTCTTGAAGCTGTCCATGCTTGTAGCCGCCGCCACCTCCTGTGGCAGTGAATTCCATGTGTTAATCACTATTTGGGTGAGGAAGTACTTCCTTTTATCTTCAGCCTCTCTCCTTCCGTACTTCCTTCTCTCCCACACACCCACATTGTTGTACTAAGAAAGGAGAGAGTTGTAGAGCCAAGTCAGTAATGCTGAGTTAAGACACACCCACAAATACCATTACGTCTCTAAAATAAGTACATCTCCAGCTAGAGCTTCCAGTTTCCTTCCTGGGCTGCTTCTCCTTTCTACAAGAAGCTCATTCTTCTACATTGTTCATAGGAATAGAATTTACAAAGTCATGCTCTGCTACCAAATCAATACAGAAGACAAACAGGAATCTTCTTCATTCAACGTGGGTGATCTACTACTGAACTACAGTCTCATCTCTTTCACCATTTTTCTTCACTCTTCCTACCTGACCTGGTTACATCTACACATTCCTTTTATTCTTTTAGTCTTCCTCCACTCTTCTTTTTTTACACTGCTCCATTACCTCCTTTCCTGGCCCACACTTTTGTGTCTCTGTCCACACAGACTATTCAGCTGTAAAGAGTCAGGCACTGTTCTCATGGAACCTAGATCAATTATTAGATTTTAGGGATCCTTAATGATATTGATAAAACAGCTTCCATTTTTTAATCATGATATAAACACTTCCAATGCGCAAAGCCTGAAGATAGGTTTACGTTCCTGAACCCAGTGGTAGCAAGCATACCAATATAAAATACCAAGAAGGGAACTCATAAGGACCTGGGAGGGGATCTCATTTTCCCCTGCCCCACTATTTTCCCTTTCCTGAAAGCCCCCATAGCCTCACCCCCTTTACTGTGTCCTTCGCTCCTTTCCACCCAACAGCCAAGCTACTTTAATTTCCCCTCATCTTCAGCTTTTCTTCCCTCCCCTGGAAGCCAGGAAATCTCTGGGATGATTGTGTGGTGCTGGCCACCAGGCCCAGGTATATTGTAAGGAATTGTAGGGAGGACATCTAACTTTCCCCTATACCCCCCTCCCCACATTACTTTCTCTTTTCCTCTTCCTGACAGCACCCTCTTCCCTTTCTTCTCTTCTCTCCTCTCCACCCACCTACATTATATCTAAACTTCAGCTTCAGATATTTATTATTGACCTTATTTATACCCCATCTTTCTCCACAATGCAGATCCAAAGCAACTTACAGCATCCTCCCCCTTTTTATCTTCGCAACAATTCTATGAGATAGGTTAGGTTGAAAGTGTGTGATTGGTCCAAGATCACACAGTGAGCTTCCACGGCAAAGTACGGATTTCAACCCGGATCTCCCAAATCCTAGTGTGAAACTCTAACCAGTGCACAACACTGGCTTTCATGAAGTGGCTAGTGTTGGAACAGAAGCACGCAGCCAGGCCAACATGAGTCACGTGGTAGGAAGCTGCCTGTTAGCTGCAACCATACCCAGTCCCAGTCAGGGCCGGCTCCAGGGTTTTTTTTTGCACACTAGGCGAGGCTACCTTCTGATGTCCCAGATGTGTTTTTGTGCTCTGACCTATTGACAGCACTTTTTAATATTGGAAACACAATACTCCCTCCAAGCTGTGGAGTCTTGTGAGCAAAACTTCTACTTTGTGTGCTAGCAGCATTAAAGTCGTGAGCAGGTGATTTGGCTACTGCATAAATTAGTTTGCTCTGGAGCCATCCTTTCTGAGCTAAGACAATACTGTGTGAGCCAGAGGCTAAAAAACTGTGAGCAAATCTGAATGATTCAAGAGGGCTTTTTTCCACACCATCCAGTTTCATCCACTAATTTTTTTCTTGTCGTTGAAGACGCTGAAACTGACACCTAGTAGGGTTGCTAGTCTCCAGGTGGGGCTTGGAGATCTCCCAGAATTATAACTGATCGTCAGAGTACAGAGATCAGTGTGTGTGGGGGGGGGGGCTGCTTTGGAGGGTAGGCTCTATGGCATTTTACTCCACTGAGCTCCCCCCCCACACACAAAATATCCAGGGATTTGCCATCCAGGAGTTAACAACCCTAGGATTGATAGCAGCATCTCCATGCTGTCGGAGGCATGCTGCTCTTCCAAGATCTAATACCTTATGCCCCCCCAACTTGCAAGTAAACCTTCCCTGCATCTGGCTGTAAGGCTTTTCCCTGCTCCTGGGGATGAGAAGCTCTCCCTCTCTTCGGCAATTCAAAGGCTCCCCCCCCCAGAGCCTTTCTTCTTTTAGGCCCCCCTCCGTGCTCAGCCCCTCTAGCAAACAACTTTGCCTCTTTAACCCTTTCAGTGCGAGACATAAATTCGAATGCTTCCCATCCTGTTTCCAGCTCCCAGACTGGACTTCAGCCAGGCTGCCGCCATCGGTACCCTATGCTGTTCAGTGGGGCTGCTCGGGAGTAATCCCACACAGGACTGCGCTCCCGGAGTCTTAAAGGGGCCACTTTGTTGGTCTTAAAGGGGCCACTTTGTTGGTCTTAAAGGAGCCACTGGACTCAAACTTCGTTCTGCTTCTGCAGATACGGCTACCCCACCTGAATCTACACTCCCTGCCAGTCCGCCTGCCTTTTAATTCTGTCGTGGACCCATGCTTCAGGCATGCGAGCTCACCACCACCAATGGAGCATTGACTCTAGAAGCTTAACCCTGAAAATCTTGTTGGTCTCTAAGGCACTTCTGGACTCAAATCTCACGCTTCTACCAAGGCAGCAACCCACAGAACCCCCCCTCCTCAGCTGCACTCTCCAGGGCTTGCTCCTTCGGCTTTAAGCACCTTCAGTGCCCTTCGCTTGTTCTCTCCCCCCACCCACCACCCACCAGCTACTTCCAGGTGCCCGGCAACCCTCTCCAACCTCCGGGCAGTCTCTCTCCTCCGGGAAGGAAGGCGCCTGCTGCTCGCTCTCCTCCTGAAGGGGCTGCAGACACAAGCGAAGCCCGGCGAGGAGCTCCAGCAGGTGCGAGGGGGAAGCCCAGCGGCTTCGAGAGCCGTGGCGGCCAAGCGAGAAATGCGCCTCTTGCCAGAGGAAGGCGGTAGGAAGGCGGCACGCCAAAAAGGCCCCCCCTCAGAAATGGGAGGGAGGAGCGGAGGGGGGAGGCCTCTCTGTCGTCGTTCCTTCTGAGAAGCGCAAAAAAAAGGCAGGAAAGCAGCGCACCACACACAGCGTCCCTCAGAGCAGCTCTGAAGAGGAGGAAGGGAAGAGGCGGCAGCAACAAGGTGAGCGGAGCAGCCTGAGCTGAGCAGGGCTTGTTGAGGCAAGGTGAGGATGGTGGCGATGGGCGCATGGTGCAGGGCAGCAAGGAGTGCGCACACGAGTTGTGAGCAGGGCTTTTGGCAGGGGGCAGGGCGGCAGGCACCCTCCCCCAGGGGCCACCCTAGGCAAAAGTCTAGTGCACCTAGTGGGTGAGCCGGCCCTGGTCCCAGTCAGTCCTCCCTCAAAGGTCAAAACAGCCCTGGAAAGGGCTCTGCCTCTTACAGACAGAAGCCAAGGCTTGAATACTGGCAATACTGTTGAAGCTGCATTTGTTTCTTAAAGCTACAGGCTCTGCTTCTGTTATTTAGTAATTAACCCTCATGTTTTTGTTTGTTTTTAAGATTTCAGATTTTTGTAGAAACCTGGAGCTATTCTCAGATTTGTAGAAAAATTTGACCCCAGTCTCCAGACAAGTATCCACAGATGGGGGCCATGTTGAAAGCTAGATATATTGAGGCCACTGCAGAACACGTAAGTGCATTCATATAATTATCATGATATATATTTCCTTTCTAATCTGCTCACCTGGGACTTGCTGCTCAAGAGATAGTGCCCCCCCCTCGTTTAAAGCAAGTGTCCTTAGGGATGCACATGAACCTCGCCACAAACCTAATTTCATCCCAGACTTGGCCGGTTTGTAGTTCATTAGACCTCGGCTCATGAGAATGCTTCTCTCAAAATCCACCCATGAACTGCCATTTTTAACGAAAGCTCGGGGCTCCAACCCATCACCTGTCCCTCTGTTACAGCCAGGAAGAGGGGCTCAGCCAATGGGTTCTATGGTTGAGAGCCCGTGGACACACCCTCCCACCTCACTGTCAACATCCCTCTGTGCCATGAGGGTGAGAGTGGGGGACGGGTGCTCATCACCCCCTGTCCCACAGCCCCCATCCCTGTGGAATAAGCTCTAACTCCCAGCCCACTGATGCCTAGCTGTACTGGGGTTTCACCAGGGGGCTCAGAGGCCGAGCCTCTTTTGTCCAATGTGTTCTTGGGGATGGACTCAGAGGCAGAAGAGCTGTAAGTACTGCCAAAACCAGAGCAGTTGATAAAATAGTCTGCAGTGGAGGAATCTGACAGAGGTGAATTAGGTGGTGGGGGGAATGATCCAATAATTAAATTTTGTTGGTTCTAAAGATACACTGGACTCAAACTCTGTTCTGTTGCTTCAGACCAACACAGCTACCCACCCTAATCTTATTTGAACTATGTATTTTGTCCTCTAAAAACATATATTGGTATCCAGAGAAAGTGATAACATGGCAATACCACAGCAGGGTTAATATAGCACTTAAAAAATCCCTCTGTGGTTCAGTAATCATTTTTATTACTAGAAAGGCATGGGCTTTAATATTTTTATGAGGAAGTTCATTTTCTACTTGTGTCCTGTGCCCTTTGAAGCAAAATACTGTTTTATGACCCAACATAAAATTTTTATCCCGTGAGTAATGTTCCATCCAGACTCTTCTATCAACAATAGAATGAAACACTTCAACAGGAAACAAAAAGCTGTCCTAATAGTGCTGAAAAGCATTTATTTTGTATAACTTAACCACACAGGTGTTTTGGGCACTGCATCCTGTCTACTGATACAATTTAACAGCATAGTTGTACAATAACATTACAAACCAAAGAGATTCTGTTTTCTAAAACTGAAAGGTATATTACACTTATAGTCTCATTCAACAAATTTTAATCAAGAAAAAATGTCCATTTGTATAGTTGCAAAAATAGTAAACTTACACTTATAGTTCAGTTGCATATGCCATTAAAAAGTTACAAGTCCAAACATGACATAATGGGGAACACCTGCAGTACACATTTTATCAGTATTCCTTTCCTATCATCATTAACAGCTCTCAGGACAAGGCATACATCATTTCCAAAAAACGCTGCATCACCATAACTAATTCCAAGCAAACTCACTGAAAAAAAGTTTCAGAGGGTAGCTGTGCTGGTCTGCAGTAGAACAGCTAGAGTCAAGTCCAGGAGTACCTTAGAGACCAACAAGATTTTGGGGGTATGAGCTTTCAAGAATCAAAGCTCCCTTTGTCAGAGACAAGTTGGAATGGAGATCTTGGGAGTCAGAAGCCAAGACAACTCTCCAATACCACATTCTCTGAATGACTATCCTTAACAGGATTATGAAAGACTTACCCACACACATACAGGAATAGATCTATATGGACACACCACAATAACCTCAACTAAGCATTTAAAAAAAATCTTCTGCTCAAAATACACAATCCTGACAACCCTGGATGTGGAAGGTCAGTAGTTCAGCAGTTCGAGACCCGGGTGCCGCATGATGGAGTGAGCTCCCATCTCTAGTTCCAGCTTCTGCCAACCTAGCAGTTCGAATGCAAGAAATTGCAAATAGATAAATAGGTACCACTTCGGTGGGAAGGTAACAGCGTTCCGTGTGCCTTGGTGTTTAGTCATGCCGGCCACATGACCACGGAAACGTTTTCGGACAGCGCTGGCTCTTCGGCTTTGAAACGGAGATGAGCACCGCAACCCTAGAGTCGGATTCGACTGGCTTTCGAGCAAGGGAACCTTTACCTTTACCATCACTTTAGGGGTGTCTGGATATGTTAACTCTATTCTCAGACCCTATGTCACCAATGTCCCCAGTTATGTATGAGACTCCACAGACTTCCTGAGAAAAATACAATCTGTTCACAATCTTCCAGAAAACACTATTTGGGCCATCATGGATGTTGAGTGTACCTGATATTTATTGATGACATTTTCATAATTTGAATAGATAAGAAAGAAGCACTGGAGAAATGTTATGAAGCCTTCAGCAACTTCCTCCCCACCATCGATCTATGAAACAACTCACACAAGAAGTACATTTGCTAGACACCATTGTACAAATACATAATGTTAGCATAACAAACACTTATATCAGAAACCTACTGATTGCTAAACATGTCTACACACCTCCAGCCACCATCCTATACACACAAAACTATCCATTGTCTACAGCCAAGCTCTACACTACAGTTTCATCTGTTCTAATCCCTAATCTACAACAGACATTTCTGAAATTGCAATAACCTGCTGTAGTAAGAAACAGACCAACACTAACCATAACATCTCAGGTTCATACACTTGTTCATCTTCCAACATTAAATATGCCAACAAATGCCAGCAGTGCCCTTCCACTGCCTACATATGACAAATAAGTCAGTCCATAAGCAAAAGAAGAGACATAAATCCAACATTAAAAACTACCAGATTTAAAAACTAGAGAGAGAACATTTTAATCTTCCAAGACATTTCATTGCTGACCAAACAGAGAAGCTTCAAAGAGAGATACACCTTAAAGAGTAACAGATTTACCATGGCTTTATATGCATCCTGAGTACATTATATTACACACTCACAAGGAAATGCAAGGCACAGTATGTGACATTTCTCTGCAAAGTTCAAAGATGTACAAGAAACTATGCATTTTCTTTGCATAGAAATACTAGACTTGAACTTCACTGGCTTTTGATCCCACTGCTTACTACTTTCTTTTCTCTCTCTGAATATGTGTACAGTCTGTCCAATAAGGACACACTGTAGATACATGATGAAGTGGACTCTAATCCATAAAAAGCTTTCGGCACAATAAGACATTTACTGGGAAATAAACCCCACTGAGCGGAACGAGACTTATTCCTCAGTAAACATGTTTAAGACTACACTGTAAATCTACTAGAATTTAAAGGTGTCACAAGATCAACCTTGATTATCTTCTAAATATTTATTTAATTAAATATCTAATTAAACTACTACATTTCTCCCCAGTAAGAACCAAAGTGGCCTACATTATTGGTCTAGCCTGCTCCATTTCATCCATCTAGTGAGGCTGAGAATGACTAGGCAAGGTCACACAACAAACCTCTGTGGCACAGTGGGGATTTGGACATGGATTTCCCGATCCTAGTCCAACACTCTAACCATCATTCTACACTGGCTTTTAGAGAAGACAGGGTAAAACAGAAATTGCAAAGCGGCTTTCTCTTTTTCCCAGGACATTTTGAGCCCTACAGGCACTATCGGCTTTACTGTTCTTTATACAACCAAAACATTGTTTAAACCCTCTTTTGAGCGCTTTTGGCATTGGAGGAAAACCGAACACCTTTCCAACCCTGACACTTCCTTATTGTGCTTTAGCCAATCCACCACTTTACACGGATTTTAAAAGAAAATAACAAATTGGGGAGGGGGGCTAACACTTCTTCCCTGTTATGTGAACAAAGCCATTCTTCACAAAGAGCAGGCAACAAAGCCAGCCTGCCTGACGAGTCCAGCGAGATAAGGGGCAGCGGGGAAGGGCGGCTCAGCTACCCCCCCAGCGCACAAAACAAAGCCACCGACCTCAGCCCGGGTGAATCACCGGGGAGGGAGCGGGATGCCTCCGCTCCTCCCCCCACCAGGGAGGGCGTTCACATAGGGTCGCGATTCCTCTTTTGCCACTTCTCTCCCTGGCAGAGCTGGGGAGGAGCGGCCGCATCCTGGGATTCGGAGGGGGGGGGGGCGAAAAGAAGTCGCACCTCAGATTTGAAACCAAACTGTGAGGCGAAGGAGCGACTTCGTACCAGCCAGAGACACGAGCAACATTTTTTTCCCTCCATCACCACCCCCTGAGGGGGGAAAACAGCACCCTATCTGCACTACTTTTCAGACTACAGAAGGCTTTGCGCTTCCCAGCCGCGAAGTGGTTCCAAGGCAGCCACGTTCACAAACAGACCCACACACGCCTTTGTTCAGAAGCCTCCCACGGTCTCCAAGAGAAAGAGGGGCTCAGAAACTGACGGGGCGCACGGCAAGAGGGACTGAAAGACAATTACTCACGAGTAAATGGAGTCACAGCTTAGAAAGGGCCGGGGAGGGGGAGGGAAGGGGTCTTGGAGTTAGGGGTGCCCCCTTTAAAAAAAACCACACCAACACACACAAACAAACCACTCCACTTACCTGCACGGAAGAGCAAGAGAGTCCAGAGCAAGCGCAGCAGTGGCGACGACTCCATGGCGAGGAGAGCAACCGTCGGCGGCCACCGAGACACCAGCAGCTCCTGAGTGACTAATTCCCAACGGACACTCTCCGCCTCCTTCCCTGCACAGCCCAGCAGGTGAAACGACCGTCACTTCCGCCCGGCCACAGCCCGCCGCCCTCTCAGCTGTACGTTACACACAGAGAGAAAGAGCGAAGGGGAGAACCGTCCAACTCCAGCCCAAGAACAAACTCTGCTCACACCCAACACCGCGAAAGAAACTCCCAGCCTACCGAGTCGTACGAAACACCAGCTAGGCAAACGCACCCTGCCGCCCACGGAACATTTTCTCCTGCTTCATGAAAACCTTCTGAACAATGATTTAGGCGTGCGAATGCACACTGCTTACTCCGGATCCAATGTGGTTATGCCAACACCTCTTAACTAGTTTCATACTCAGCTTGCGTAGATGAAAATACCAGGATGTGTTTAGGTGTGCTCATACTTATGAAAATACCAGGATGTGTTTAGGTGTGCCCACGTCTACACCCCTAAGGTGTCGCACAAGGACACGAGGCTTTAACAAACACACGTACTCCTGTCACGCAGTCCTTAAACACGTTTATTTGTCTACTTTCTTCTCCGGTAGTAGGCAAGCGTAGACAATACAGCCATAGGCCATCTCGAAGACGTGCCTAACCCCGCTCGCAACTACACCCCTCCAGGGCCACGCCTTTCTCTGCCAAGTGGAAAATTTGCATGTGCACAATCCTGGCTCCCCTGGAGGAAACAACATCTCAGAGACCGGGAAAAACGTGCCCTTGCAGAGAGATTCCTTCATGTAGAGCTGTGTTACAGAGCAATCCCTACAAAGAGTTCCACTATGCTTAGAAGGATATAACTGCGTCTGCTCTTACACTGCCGGTCGCTTAACTTCCGTCCAAAATATTTCATTCACAATGTTTAGTGTCAAAAGGGGCAGCCCCTGAAGTGTGACGGGGAACCAAGATCTAGAATCTCATCCAGGCCTGCACGTTTCCCTCTGGCTTTACTTGCAGAAGAGAAAAGGTACTTTAGACATGATCTTGGATTTCAATTACCTGTGTTTCCTAGGTGAGTTTGTCTTTGAAATACGGGTTCAGGGGTAAAGATGGCTCATAACTAGTGCCCTTTACACAACACCCCCATACACACAAGCAATGCATTTGCAGGCCACTGCTTTACATACATAAAATTAACAATATTGGTTTATGCTGTTTGACACACTGTTATTAATAAGTATTACACTTTATTATTGTATTATTTTGATTTTGGGAGCCATCTTGAACAGGTATAGAGAGGTGGCATATAAATTTTCTTATATAAATAAATCTAGACATTACACCCTGGCCCAGCACTTTAACAAAATAGTGTCTAGCAGGGCTCTTTTTGAAGAAAAAGCCCAGCAGGAACTCATTAGCATAATAGGCCACACCTAACACCAGAAACTCATTAGCATATTAGGCCACACCCCTGCCATCACAGCTCATCAGCACATTAGGCCACACCCCCATGTTACCAGAAGTGTGGTTATCCAGCCACACACACCTTTTGCTTGTTATTCTGTTTACCTTGTTTGTTGTCAAAACCCAGGGCTTTTTTTGTAGCAGGAACTCCTTTGCATGTTAGGCCACACCCCCCTAATGTAGCCAATCCTAATGAATTTCTGCTGTTGGGCGTGGCCTATTATGCTAATGAGTTCCTGCTGGGCATGGCCAATTTGGGAGCCAGCCGGAACTCCGTTCCTGTGAGTTCCTGCCCAAAAATAGTCCTGGTGTCTAGTGGAGTACAGGGGCGTAGCCAGAAAATTTTGTTTGGTGGGGCGTGGGGAAATCGGTGTGGCCAGCCGCACCTCCTGCTCCTCTTGCAGAAGCAGCAGCTCCAGCTCTGCTGCAGTCTCTAATCCTCCTCTAGTCCTTTTGTTTGGAGAGACTCAATTCTGGGCTGCTTTTCTATGTGGGGGGGGGGAGATCTCCGACTCTTTTGTATTTTGCAATTTTATTTTATTTCTTTGCAATTTTATTTTATTTGCATTTTTAAAAAACTATTTATTTTTTGGCCCGAAAAAAAACGAGACTGAAGTTTCCCTGACTGTGCCCAGGGCCATTTTGGAAACCCCATGTTATGTATGGAATGGAATGAATGTATATTGAGCTTGAGTCTGATGTAAGGTATTGAAAACCAACCTATCAGAACCATGGAAGTTCTGGAGGGAAGCAAACTGATTGGTCTTTATGTACAGTATTTGATTGGATGTTATCCGACATGGGGGCATGGCTTGCCAAGCCCGGACTGTTTAAAAAGGAGCTTGTTGCTCTGTTGTTTGTCTCGTTCTGATTTCTTCTAACTTGTTGAATAAAGCTGTTATCACTGTTCACCTGCTGCCTCAAGTCTCGTATTCAACACCCCATGTGCATCTTACCCTTTAAAAAAAATTTTTTTTAATTTTCAAAGAATTTTTTTTTTTGTCTGAGGGGGTAGTACTAATCTGTGGGGCTCTTGCCCCCAAATGCCACTTGTGGCAGCAGGCCTGCTTTTGCATATGATCACAGTGCATGCCTCTGGGGGGGGGGGGGGGGAATGGGGAATTTTGCTGACAAATAGAAATAATTGATAGAGGATTTTTTTTTTACTAAATCTGCATCGTTGGAATGGGTCAGTGTTTTAAAATGTTAGAAGATTCAGTTTGAATTTGCAGGCAGAGATGAGTGGTATTTGTGTTAATCCGTGGAAGTCATATTGTTTCTCCGTTCTATAACAGTATACCTAATACTGTTATAACCATGCTGTGCTTTGAAGAGCCAAATAGTCTGTGTGGGAATGTCACAGTTAAAATTTTATGATAAGTACTTATTCAGTGTTACTTCTGGGCCTTCAGTAAGCAAAATTTGAAGAAAGTATTGCTATATAATAGTGTGTAAAATCTGCTGCAAACAAATCACTTTTGCTTTGGTTTCTATTCTCTTGCACAGGTGGAAATTCTACCATTACTCAGCAACTACCCCAATTTAACTAATTTCCCTATCACTGTCATAGCATATTAACATTGTGGCTTAAGCAATTGACTAACTCTGCCTTTGTCTGCCCACAGAATTACTTTAGTGTTAACCAGTAGTAATTTATTATGAGTGCAGTATTTAATAGTTCATTAAAGATGCTGCAACTTTGGGAGGAGGAACATGGCATGTATCCATATAAAGGCAGTATATATTCAAGCATTCCCAAGGAGTGTTATAGGCAACACTGCAGAGATTAGGGCAAAAAACAAATCTGAAATCAATAGCACCTCTCTTCAATGTTTGACTTTCATGATCATCTGTATCTACTGCTCTATAAGAAGTCTTAGAAGGTTCAGATGTATGAGTTTGGTCCGGAGATACTTAATTTCATGTTTGTTGCCTCCGCAAACTCCAGAGCACGACAGAAGACAGGAGGGCCTGGCATGATGTGGCCCATGGGGTCGTGAAGAGTCGGACTCAACTGTGCGACTGAACAACAACAACATGTATGGGTATGTGTGCATATTGTGTTTTAGATTACATGGGTTAATCTTTGGAGGCCAATTTGTCTTACTTTGGAGTAGAGATCTTTTGGTCTCTTCCAGGTGTGATTGTATTAAGACACTAACCAGAATTTATTAAGGAAAACTATTATGAGAAAATCTGGGGGTGAGGAGGGAGAGACAGATGAAATATCCGAATTAAAATCACATACACACAGGCACAAAAGCATGATTTAAGATAATATGGAAATGAAAGAACATTCTCCAGAAACAATAAGTAAATGTCAGCAAGGGTATTAAATCGTCTGAGAATATGTAAAATCAAACAAATAGCAAGATGATAGTATTGGCTTTCACCTGTGCATCTTTCAGCTGTTATTTTTAATCTAAAATCTGAGTTTAAACATATACATAACAGCAGATAATCTAGGATATCTGAAAAATGAAAAAAACCCTTCACAATTGATTAATTCGGTATATTCGAGTGTTCTTTTGCAACCGCCATTTCAGTTTGTTTGAAGTGGAAAGGACAGGGGTTGCCCTCAAGTAGGGCTTTTGGTTTGTTGTTGTAGTTGTTAAAATACATTGATAAAAAGCAGCACTGGGGAGAAAATGGCCTGAAGTTATTATTAACATAAAAGGGTTAAAATTAATCTTTTAATTACTGGGCAAATTGTGGTCTGTCTATCCCTTTCTAGGAATACCAAGTTTCTGTGGCTACTCATTCAGTCAATGAATTATAATCTTAGCAGGTGTAGTTCCTGTGTGCGTTAAGTGCTGCCAAGTTGCTTCCCGACTTATGGTGACCCTATGAATTAATGTCCTCCGAGATATCCTGTTGTTAACAGCCATTCTCAGTTTTGCAAAGTGAGGGCCATGGCTTCCTTGATTGAGTCAATCCCTCTCATGTTGAGTCTTCCTCTTTTCCTGCCGCCTTCAACCTTTCCTAGCATTATTGTCCTTTCCAGTGAGTTTTGTTTTCTCATAATGTGACCAAAACATGATAGCTTCAGTTTGGTCATTTCTGCTTCTAGGGAGAGTTCAGGCTTGATCATAGTCTAGAACCCACGTATTTGTCTTTTTGGCAGTCCATGGTATCTGTAAAATTCTCCTTCAGCACCACATTTCGAAAGAATCTTTCTTCCTGTCAACTTTCTTCATTGTCCAACTTTCACATCCATACATTGAAATGGGAAATACTAAGACATGAATTAACTTGGTTGCCAGCAACACATCCTTACACTTAAGGATCTTTTCTAGCTCCTTTATGGTTGACCTCCCCAGTTTCAATCGCCTTCTGATTTCTTGGGTGTCTTTTGGTGGATGATGGAGCCCTTTTGGTGGATGATGGAGCCAAGGTATAGAAAATCCTGAACAATTTCAATTTCTTCATCATCAACCTTAGAGTTGTATAATTCCCCAGCAGTACTTCCCATTTACTAACAAAAAGATATAGTCACTTGGTGTGATAGATAGATTTACCTGATGACAACCAGAATTCCCCCATTTCTGCTGAAATAATGAGTAAGTGAATGTGCCCTGGCATCTTTGGGAAATCATTGGTTACTGTAAATAAAGCTGCTGCTTTTACCTGCCAAATTTGAGGCTCTGTTTTCCTGCTAAAATTACAGTGGAAGCAGTAGATAGCTGTCATTTTCTCCAAGAGTACAACTGAAAGTACTGTTTACCCTTTTCAAAGGCACTCACTCAGCAGCTTCTTTTTAGATTATTTTCCTAAGTCAGACAAAACAAATGTTTGTATAAGGTTTTACTTATATTTTTAACGTTTTGTTTGAAAAGGCCTGTTTTTTCAACAAGAAACTGGTAGATTAAACACTTGTGGTTTGATAAATTAGATTCGTGATCAGTTCTAGTTATAAAACCTTCCTCTTGTGTAACTTGTTCATTTGATGTGCTCTTATGGGTTCAGGATCAGCTTGAACAATCAAGCAAAGCATTTTCTGAATAAATTATGTTTTGACATCTTAAGTCTTAATTTATATCAATTATAATTTTCTTTAAGAACGTAAGAACATAAGAGAAGCCAATGTTGGATCAGGCCAATGGCCCATCTAGTCCAACACTCTGTCACACAGTGGCCAAAAATACTAGGTGCCATCAAGAGGTCCAGCAGTAGGACCAGGACACTAGAAGCCCTCCCACTGTAGTCCCCCCCCCCCAAGCACCAAGAATATAGAGCATCACTTACCCTAGCCTGAGAGTTCCTATCTATACCTTGTGGCTAATAGCCACTGATGGACTTCTGCTCCATATGCTTATCTAATTCCCTCTTGAAGCTGTCTATGCTTGTAGCTGCCACCTCCTCCTGTGGCAGTGAATTTCATGTGTTAATCATTCTTTGGGTGAAGAAGTACTTCATTTTATCTGTTCTAACCTGACTGCTCAGCAATTTCATTGAGTGCCCACGAGTTCTTGTATTGTCAGAAAGGGAGAAAAGTACTTCTTTCTCTACCTGCTGTATCCCATGTATAATCTTATAAACCTCGATCACTCCTCAGCCATCATTTCTCCAAGCTAAAGAGCCCCAAGTGTTTTAACCTTTCTTCATAGGTTATCATTTATCATTTTATCATTCTAGTTGCCCTTTTCTGCACTTTTTCCAATGCTATAATATCCTTTTTGAGGTGTGGTGACCAGAACTGTACACAGTATTCCAAATGAGGTGGCACCATTGATCTATTCAGGGGCTGATTTGTTTTCAATTCCCTTCCTAAGAATCCCCAGCATAGCTGTTTTCAATTCCCTTCCTAAGAATCCCCAGCATAGCGTTGGTCTTTTTTATTACATGGTGTTTCATATACAGCATGTGGATATCTAAACATGATTTTCCATATGATTCTGTTTTTTTCTAACTTCTGAAGGCCAGTAGCCTATGTTAAGCATATTTTACTTCTCATAATTTGGATGAGTGTCCTTCTTGGTTGTGTGTCCTTCTGTTGACATTAATTATATATGATGAAATGGTTAATGAGGTGATTATACCCATGTAGAAAGAGAAGCTTTATTCTTGTTAAGATTGGTATTCTTCACGCTTATGCAATTTACCACTGCATAGCAATTTTACAAAATAATGTGTAGCATTTGGGGAAGCTAAAATCCATGTTTTTTAGACAGCATGGGTACCTAGAATGAATGGCAGAGTTCCGTCTGACTTGTAAGCCTAAATCTTTTGACTCAAAAGTGCTTGGATGAGAAATAACAGAGAAGCCTGTTATATTTGGTGCCAACTTGTCTTGCCTACAAGATAATTTACATATGTCACATTACACTGGCCTGACATCATTACAGACAATTCTCTCTGGTTCTGGATGGAATCCATTTGCCAATTTCCCCTTATTTTCCAGCTGAAATAGAAAGTGAAAGTGAGTGACAGGGACATCAATGTGAATTGAATAAAGAAACATCTACACTGCATATTATAGGGATTGCATGCACTCATGCTGCCATATATACTGCGTAGCTTATATGACTTCCATGTCTACAGGAATTGTATGACTTGCATGTGCATTGTCCATTTTTCAGGGTAGGAATTCGGGGGGGAGGCAGAAGTACTTGCCTTTCTTTATGAAGAAGCAGCCTGCAACAGTGAAACTACAGCATGGACACCTGGTGTATGGAAATTTCCTTGGAAGACAAAAAGAAGCAGTGATGTTTAGGCTTTTGACTCGGGAAATACTACTTTCTACTATCCCTCTGAGAGAGAGAATTGAACCTTGGTTATTTCAGGAAATGATGTATTAATATTACATTGCTGCAGTAATATCTGACTAAGCACCCCAGTAATTAGTATGGGGCAAGCATTGATTAATTTACCACCACAGTGTTTCTGTAGTTAAAGTGTCCCTGGCCAAAGTCCCCTCTGACACAGAGAGGAATTTCAGACAGGCGATATATTCCGGTTCAGGAACGGTTCCCAAATGGTTGCTAGTCTGACATTTCAGACAGAACCATTTAAGAACCGATTCACTACCAGAATATATTTCTACTTTCACACACAAATGCTTCTGTCCCATTCAGGAAATGGTTCTGAACCGTTTTACCTGTAAACCACTTCCAAGTAGTCTTCAGTTTCTTCTCCCGGATCCAAAACACCTTTTCCCGCCGTTTTTCACCCGCGCGGGCGATCTCTGGCTATTTTGTTTGAACATTCACTTTAGAGCGTTATAGCAACCCAATTGGAATGCCTGGAGTGTTGTGTTATAGCGCTATAGCGCTCTAAAGTAAATGTTCAAAAAAAAAAGGCTGGAGATCGCCCGCGCGGGTGAAAAACGGCAGGAAAAAGCGGGAAAAAGCAGTGCAGCCTGAAATAGCAAACCGCTTCAGATCCAGCTGTTTACCTGTAGGGGAAAGACATGTGTGAAATGGTAGCCATATACTGGTTTACTCCACAATGGATCAAAAATGGTTTCAAACTGGCTTAAAAAGGGTAATGTGAAATTCCTCAGAAGCTACAACCAAAAACCATACAGTAAAGGTAAGAATAAAGCAAAAATGCTTGTGTGTATGTGTGACAGAGACAGAGATCTTCATGATTGTAGAGTCTTCCCCCCTCCCAAAAGGAGTTGATTTCAATGGTTTGCCTTTTCTTGAAATGGACCATAATTTTTTTTAAAAAAGAAAACCTTGCTGTTGCTTTCTAAAATAGCACAGCCCAAGTAAAGCCTTTAAACACCTCCTACAGCTGTACATTCAAAGATGGACTGTGCAGTCTGCTTCCAAAACATTATGAACAGGTTGGGCAGGTTTCAGTATTGTGCTGTAATTACGTTAACTCTGGAAAGCCTTCTTCTGGGTTAAACAATACCTTATTTTACAGATAAGATTGTTTTAAAAGACCTCTGCAATAATTTAGAATGAAATTTCGTTATTTTTTTTCAAGCATTTATCATGGCAGACAATGAGAAACTGCTCAGATCCTTTCTATACATACCAGAAAGCTGAACTGAAGCCCTGTTAGAATAACTCATTGCTGGTTTTCTCATATTTGGATATAAACCTTTTTTCCCCTTGATATGAGATCTCAGAAAAGGAAGTGAAACCACTCTCTAAGTTACATAGATGTGTCATCATGTCTGTGGGGTACAAATATTTTCTTTTCTGTCTGCATGCTTCCCAGGTTCTTTTTTTTTCTTTTGAATTTTAACCCTTCCATTGCTTTTTGGGATGCTGAAAAAATAGTTCAGCTCAAATGCTCAGAAAACTGTGTAGGATAGGAAACCTAAATTCGTCTTTCATCTCACAAACTTAGCTCCACATTGATTTAAGGTAGGGCCAGTGTTAGGATGAATACATTTGGTGTACATGGGTGTAACCTTGGACAAATGTTTGTCTCTATGTCTTAGTATATCCATCTGAAATCTAATCTGGAGATTGTTATAAATTCAGGTTCATGTTTTGAACTACTGACAAAATCTAATCACACACAATATTTACATGTTCAATTATTATTTAAAATAACAGTGTAATTAAAACATCCATAAACCAGAGCACTTCTTTAAAACAGCATCTGTAAACTCTTAAGAAATAATGAAAACCACCCACAAATAAGATTAAAATGTATTTGAAGACAGGTGATCATAAAATTCAACTAAGTTACTTTAGGTGGGTAACCTTTCCTGATTGGACAGTTTATCCACTGAGAAAGCTCTGAACATGATAGTGACCCAATCAGAGCATACTCTTGCAAAAGAGCCTGTTTAGAAGATTTCAGTGTGGGGCTGTGCAAAGAAGAGGAGGGGGTATTCAGAATCACAAGGCCTAAACTATGGAGACTTAAAAGGGGGAAAATGCACTCTGGACACTTGCAATATTTTTCCAGTGCATTTTGAACCAGGTGTCATTTGTAAGCATTTAAAGGGGAGTCCTGTGTAGAACATATTAGTGCAGTGCAGAGTTTACCAGGGCGTTTGAAAAAAACAAAAGGTCTCAATCATCAGTGAGAGGGCACAGCTGTCACATCAAGTGAAGCTAGGAAAGGGCACTCCTGGCCACAGACATCACCTGAAAATTGCAACAAGATTGGATCCAGGAACACTCCCAGTCTGTATACCTGTTTCTTCAGAGAAGTACAATCATCCAGAGGAGACTGTCTGCCTGCTTACTATACTTACTGCACTAGAGGCCACCAACCATGGTCAATTTATCTGGGCTCATGTTACACAATCCAATTCCAAACAACACTTTAGGGATTTTACTCTGTCTGTACAGCACTGCATTCGTAAATTAGATTTGTTGTCCATTTATTCTTAAGCATAATTGAAAGTGTTTCTTTAAAAAATACCTTTGAAGTCTGTATAGTTTAGGCCCTGTGATATTAAAGAAAAATGATGACGTAGTTGCCTGTGATTGTCATAGTTATAACACGAAACTTCAAATCCATGTATGATCTCTCCCAGTGAAATTATGTAGATATTACAAAGGGTTAAGGACAGAATAGGCATCTCATGGTAACCTTATCACTACCTCTTGCTACCTACCAGACAAGTGGAAGCAGAAACACAGAAAAGTACCACCTTCTACTTCCAGCCCTACCTAGTGGTTCAGAAGGATGTCACAAACAGCCACAGAGCACCAACAAGGACAGACTCCCTCATTTGTCTCCCACTGGCCATTCACCATTATAATCAAAGTAGTGTCTGAAAGCCGATTGAAACAGGTCAAGAAAATCAGTTTCTTTGAGTGAACCTTGAGCTGGCTAGCCATTATCTCTGCACTATCACTAGCTTGCCCAAGAATAAAATAGGCTAGTAATTTCCTACAATTTCCATATGATCCAAGGAAATGTCTATTTTTGTTTAGGAATCACCATACAAAGAACTCTTTAAGAGGACTAGGAATTATTCCTTTTCCCCAAAAGGGTTGTTTATTATCAGCCCAATAGACCCAACCATTCTCTCTCAGATAACTAGAATAAGGGTAAAGATCCAGAGCACATGCTGTTGGCTTGACAGCTAAAAGAACCAAGGCCAGATCGTCAGACTGCAGTAGCTGAAACTACTACAAGCAATAGCAGTAGGCAGAACTAGAGGACACAGGAGGTTCAGACAGCTGTAACATGAGTCTATGAGGGAGTCCTTGTGAGATATTTTATCCACAAAGTCAAAGTAGAGCCCTGTACTACTTGATAAAACTATCCAGAAAGGTCTGCTGGATGACGCAAAGCAGATGCTACTACTGGCCATATAAGAGGGCTTAAAATGTGCTCTGACTTGTGATCTGTTTTGTTTTCTTCTACATAGACTCCAGCTATTATGTCAGTCACTTCACTGCTTACAACTGCATATACCAAATTGCTGAACAAACTCTTGACAATGAGGGAGAGAACATCTTGGAGTTGCCCTTGTCAGTTGCCCAAGTGACTCCCCCATTCCTGAGGCCAACTAGGGTGATGATGGTTTGCAAAAGATGAAATAAAATAAAAAATAGCTCCTGGCCACTAGCTGTCTAGCTGTGAGGCATCTGTGTGCCTCACTGAAGAAGTCTCTTTAATTAGCAACTGGGTTGAAATTAATGCAGTGGCTTAGGATTTGATATTTATTTGTTTTGTATATAGCTATACTTCACTTAACAGGATTCTTTATAATAAATAATGGTAAAAGATCAATCATATAAAGAGAAGCATTAAAATAGAGCTTAAAAGCCTCCCTAAAAGAGTTCAAAAACAATAAGCAGCAACAATCAAACAAGTAACAAAAAGTCCTAAACAGCAAGCTAAACAGGGCATCTGGACATAACAACCAAGTAAATTACACACACACACACAATGTCAGCCTAAGGTTGCCAACCCCCAAGTGGGGCCTGGAGATCACCAGGCTACAGAGATCAGTTCCCTTGGAGAACATGAGTGCTTTAGAAGCTGGATTCTTTGGCATTATAACTCGCTGAGGTCCTTCCCCAGGACCCGTCCCTAAATCTCGAGGAATTTTGTAACCCAGAGTTGGCAACCCCATATCATCCCTTTACAAATGTCCAGGCAAACAAGGAGGATTTAACCTGATACCAAAACGTTTGTAAATCTGCAGTCACATGGAGAATTACAGGGACAGTGTTCCATTAACAAGACGCTTCAATAGAAAAGACCCTTTCTTTGGTGGCCACCTAACCCATTTCTGAAGGCTAGGCAACAGGGAACAAGGCCTCAGATGGTGATTTTAATGTACAGGCGGGCTCATGTGGGAGCAAGCAGTCCCTTATCCTGTGATAATAGGATATCATATCCTATGATGCTTATTGCCCATTAAATTCTTCATGAAGGAGAAGAAGAGGAAATATAGCTGGTGGTGGCGCTCAGCATTTTCTATATCCTAACAGATTTAGGTGCTCTGTGTGTGACTCTGTGCCTGATATCAAAGGACAAGCAAATCCTTTCCCTTCATTTCAAAACCTTAAATAAAAAAATGAAACAGAGAAAGCATTCCAATTATTTGAATAGTGCAATAAAAATGAATTAGATTGGGTTCAACAGTTACTAATTAAAGCATAAGGATGCATGAAAATAGAATAGCTGAATATAATGAGTTGAGAAGGCAAGCATACATCAGCCTTTTTGAAGTGTTCCCTGAGGAGTAACTAAATAAAAAATCCAAAAATTCAACTGAAGAAAACAATTGTTTAGCTTATATAGCCTGCAGGGGCCATTTGTATTCAAATCAAATGGATGCCAGCTCAGTTGTTTTAGGTAGTCAGAGAGAGGTTGAGCTATAACTATTCTTTTTCTTAAATATTCATATTTGTTTATTTAGAGAATGTCCTTCTGTGAAGGTCCTCTGTTTCCTTTCATTGGTGTTGCACTGGTTCTAAAGTAGGATTTTTCAAGAGCACATGATGTTATATAAGTTGTACCAGTCTTTGGAATTCTGGAAGGAAAAGAGAAAGCCAGACTTTGACAAGCTGGATATGAATCAGGAACAAATGCCTCTCTTAGAAAATGCTTTTAAGGAAAATGTTAGCCCGTTTAGATAGTTCTGGATTGTAAACTTAACTATGTAGGACTGCTGTTGAGACTGACCTGGAAACTCCAACTGATCCAGAATGCAGTGGCGTGGGTCCTCATGGTGACTCCACACATGGCACATATCCAACCTGTGCTGAGAGAGCTGTACTGGCTTCCAGTGGAGTACCAGATCAGGTACTTACCTTTAAGGCCATCAATGGTGAGGGACCCACGTATCTTTGGGACCGCCTCTCCTGATATACCCCCCGAAGAGCACTGCCCTCACTTGATAAGAACTTTCTAGTGGTTCCCAGCCTGAGAGACATCCGGCTGTCCTTGATCAGGGCCAGGGCATTTTCTGCCCTGGCCACAACCTGGTGGAACTCTCTCCTGAATAACTTCCATGCCCTGTGGGACTTAATGCAGTTCCACAAGGCATGTAAGTCAGAAATGTTCCACCAGGCGTTTGGCTGAGGACAGCAACAATTCCATCTGGCTGGCACTCCTGATTTTTCCCTGTCTCCCCTCACACGAGGCGGTGGCATATTTCTGGCATTTTTATCGCCATCTACTGGTTTACAAGCTAATATTGTTTTAAATTGTAAATATGATTTATGAATTTTATTGATTGTGAATTTTGTAAATGGTTCTCTTTGATGTATACCACCCTGACCCCTATTTTATAGGGAACGGCAGTTTAAAAATCTAATCAAATAAATGTTTTTATACCAGTTGAACTGCTGTGGTTCTTCAGAGACTCCTGGGAACCGTAAGGTAGTGAATGTAGTAAGATGTCACTATCTTACCCATTCACTTAACTAAAGTCTTCCAGAGAGAGGGGATGGTGTAATTTATTTATTTATTGAGAAAATGGGTATGCTGTCTCTCCAGACCTGCTGAAGTATCTTAAAAAACACTGGGGAAAAAGCACCTAAAATAATTTGGAGTCAGCAGAGGTCATTTCGTAGAAAAAGAGCTAGGGGAACTCATTAGCATAACTCATTAGCATATGCCACACACCCTGACATCAGGGGCCCGGCGGTGGACCTGCAAGGCCGGCGGGAGTGTGAGGAAGCCCCGCCAAGGCCCTCCCTGGCCCCAGGCAGGCAGGGGTGGGGAGAGGCGGGGAGGAAGCAACTTACCCTCCCTCTTCTCCTGCCTCCTCCTGGCTGAATGAGGGCTGGAAGCGGGGCAGCCGGAAGCAGGGGGCGGGGCTTCATCATGTGCCCCGCCCCCCGCACCTCACCCGGGGGAACTGCGATCCCCCGCGATCTCCCCCGAAATGACCTCTGGGAGTCAGGATGTCCCCTCTGCCTCAAAACACATGTGAGCACCCATACTTCTAGTCAGCTCATCCTGTACTCCAAGTTTACACTACAGACTTGGCCCAAAGGGGAGGTCCGGGACTAGAGCGAGTGACAATACGAATAGTAATAGGAGTAGTAATGCTTTTCAGTAATAGTAGGCCTTAATTGTTAGGAAATGTGTCTGCTTGAGTACCCTCAGGGCTCTACTTGTATATTTGTAAATAGTACAAAAACAAAGACTCCAGTGTGCTGTCCTCCAAAAGGAATCAGCATAGGTGAACTTCACCAGGAGCTTCTCAAAGTTTTTTTAAAAAAATTATTAGATATTTGACTTGATCATTCTCCAAGACACTCAGGGCAACATGCAGGTTCTGTCCTCAGGCTACAACCCAGGAGTTAGGTTAGGCTGAGAAAGTGAATGACGTGCCCAGGTCACCCAGTAAGCTTCACAGCAGAATGGGGATCTGAACCTGAGTGTTCCCAGTTATTGTCCAAAATCACATGTGTGTACATCACATTGGACTG
Source organism: Gekko japonicus (assembly GCF_001447785.1). Taxonomy (NCBI): domain Eukaryota; kingdom Metazoa; phylum Chordata; class Lepidosauria; order Squamata; family Gekkonidae; genus Gekko; species Gekko japonicus. The sequence goes on from NW_015168046.1 coordinate 472,790, forward strand.
TATCACAGTAGCTTGGATCCTGCCAAAAATATCCAGAATGCCTCCTGAAATTCTGCTTCTGGGGCACAAAGAGCCCCCAGGAACCGCATGAAGGAAAAACAGGAGGCCTGCCATGGGAGAGAGGAATTGGGGAAAAATCACCCTTCTTCCATCCAAAGAAATTTTGTGCAAGATCTAAGGCACTGTCGTATACTGAGTCATACCAGAGATCCATTTTGCTGAGTGTTATGTACTCTGACCATTAGCTGCCTTCCAGGATCTCAGGCAGAGGCTTTTCTCACAACCTGCTTCCTGATCCTTTAATTTGATATGCTGGGATTTGAACCTGGGACCTTCTGCCCACCAAACATGTGCTGTACCACTCAATTCTCTCCATTTTCAGCTTTTCAAAAAGTGGCTCTGTGACCTTGCGCTTACCCTATAATTCCTCTTCCCCTATAATTTGCAATGCTATCTTCTTCAGCAACAGTAGATTTAAAAAAAACAACTCTGATGATTTCATACAAAAGTGGAAGATGAGGGATTAATAGAGGGAAAGGAGACTTTTTGCAGCTGTACTAATTTCACAGTAAAGTGAAATCCAAGGAAAATATAACCCAGCAGTAGCAGTTTTGTACTGAAACCTGACACTACCAAAGGATTTGCAGTTTCACTTGCATGTGTGTGGTTTGGTCAAAGAACAAACACTTAGCAAAATGAACCTTGACATACTCATGTCACAGGCTTTTCAGATACTAAATCACTGGAATGAAAGTACTGGAAGTAAAGAGTAAAGGCAGCATATTATAAAAGAGGTTCTCAAGAGATAATGATTCCAAAAGGTATTAATTGGACAAGGCGTCATTTGTGTGTTGTTTTTGAAGCAATTCCCAGAGTGCTTTCAGACCTTATCGCCCTGTGTTGGAAAGAACTCTTCAGAGGCAAATGGTGATAGCTCCATATATGGCATATGTTAAGATAATGCTGTGCAGGCCTGTTATGTATTCAGCCTGACATGCCCGGACTTGCCCGGGCTGGCCAGGCACAACTCTTCAATAGCTTCATGTCCAAAGACAATGGGTCCGTAGGATCCTAGCCGGCCCAATCAAAGGGCCAGCTTCTCAGCCGGGAGACCAATGGTCGCCCGGTTACTGTAAATAGCCTATCGGGAGTAGGGGGTGTGTTTAGGTGTACTTGGTGGCGGGTTTTCTGAACCTATATAACCAGCCTGCGAGCTGGTCCCTTCGTCTTTGTCCTGAACTAAATAAAGGTATGCTTAGCTGAAATCACTCTCCGTCTGCATACTTTTCAAGGCCCCTGCCCACACACCACCAATTGTTTGCCAAAGTTCTATCATCTAGAAAAACAACTGACTTGACATGATCAAATCCACCATACATTTCAAAAGGCATAAAGTGCTTTCGATGCCTTGTGTACTCTCTATTTCTGTTATAACTAATCCATTCTGAAATAATAGTTGAAATTGTTTCATTCTGTTTATGGAGCAGTCTTTCAGTGGAACTTATCAATGATTAATCTGAAATCATAGTCAAAGGGTACTGTAGTCTAGCATCCTGTCCAAAGGAAACCATTTACTCCCCCCCACACATTCTAGTTATCAACAAGAAGACAAGGGTGCGTTACAGAACGCTGTTGGTAGAACAAATGATTCCAGTGCTTCAAACATATTGTTTAGTGGATTATACTCTGAGTAACCAAGTTGTGATGTTGAGTCAGGAGGAAATGTGGTCATGCTTTTCAGTTATCTCAGCATGTTGTGGTCTTCATCACCTTAAATTTCTTTTTTGAACATATAAAGAGGTAGCCTGCCCTATTCCGGATGACCATGCTTAAAATTGCAAGCATACTGAAGGAAAGAAGGGCAACCAAGAACTCATACTGAATTTCGTATCTGGGGAAAGTACGAATTGATCTATACAAGTCCTATTGAAGTATCAGTTGGGTATTGTCAGCTGATGGCTGAGATCCTAAAGCAACCTGCTGGGATCTGTGGAGCCTGCATGGTCCTGCTTGAGTGCTCCTTAACCTTACAGCTGGTCTTCACGCCAGGCATTACTGGGAACCTGAAGCAGCCCTACAGCAAGCATTCCTACCTCTGTTTCCGTGATCTCCCTTTTCACCAGGGAAATGCTTCTTGGCCTTGTGAAGCAACCTGCAGCAAGCTATGTAGGGTAGTTTGGGAGATGGAAGTGGCTTTGAAAAAGATCAGTGTTGGATCTTTATTGTTTTGCTGCCCACATGTTTCCCTGTTCCTTCTGTCTTGTTCACTCCCCTACCTGTCTGGTATATGTGTGTCACTTCCAGCATATGAGAGGAAGAAGGTAAGCCAGCAAGCAGAGAAGGTGGGGGAGGGGACGGTAAAAACAGCAAGCAGAGTTACAGACAGACTGATTAGCTTTGATTCTCAGCTTTCATTTACAAAATGTTTTTAAAGCCATAATGGTCTATAATTTATTTATTTATTTTTTTAAAAGAACTTTCTGATACCATAAAGACTAATAACTTTATTGTGGTATGACTTTAATCATAACAGAAAATATTACATTCAGTTGAATGTGTGTGTGCGTGTACACAAATAGAAAATTAATGGAAGTGATACCAGGAGTGAGGATTTCTCATTTGCAACATACTTGGATTGCTGGTCCTTTTGGCCCCACTTTGTAATAACAAATCCATTCCTCCTTTTTGTATTTGTGTGTGTTGACCTATCAACTGATAGTAACACTTCAAGCATTACTCAGCTTACTCAAATGGTATCTTAATTTTATTCTAAACAAGTTACAGAGCAGCAAGAAGAGAGAAAAGAAGCTTTTGAGACAAGAATAGTTTTAGGCAATTTACTTGTGACTGTCCAATAATCGTATCCATTTAGGAATCTTAGTTTCCAATTCAGATTAATTTATACCTGCAACTGAAGTGTCCCTCCCATGTGCCGCCCTGAGCCTGCTTCAGCGGGGAGGGCGGGATATAAATCAAATAAATAAATAAATGTGGCTGGTCCGGGGGGGGGGACACCTAGGAGCTGAGAAAGTGTGGGGCTGTGACAAAGGGGTGCAGAATTGTGGAGGATTGATCAGACAGGAGGTCTAGGCTGGAGAGAGTCCCTAAGAAACTGGGGAAGGCTATGGGGCCCAGTGAGCAATAGCCAACAAACTCAGAATCTGGAAGGGAATTGCATAGCTAAGAAATGGGAGGGGAGGTAGGACACAGGGAGAAGGTTCAAAGGGGGTGAGTAAAAAGGGAGAGATCAGGTCATACTCTGCCTGTTTTTCAAAGGGGATACTTGTTAGATGTCAGCATTGCAAAAAGGTTTGGGAATGGAAACCTATTCAGAATTGAGGGAGAGGTATATTCAAATTAATGCCATCAGCTGAAACCCCTCATGGAGCTGGTTGGATGACTGGTGATAGAGTGTTCTCGGACTCTGGTGACTAATGTCCATGTCCAGCTGGTCATGGGGTGGTAATTGTGGATGGGACAGGAGATAATGCCATCCTGCCTGAGTAGCCATTTTATTAGGTGGTATTATCAGGGATATTCCAAAATGGTCTGTGGTGCCCAGTTATTGTCCTGAAAACATTGGTTATTAGACATGGCCAGGGTGTGTGAAGCATCAGGGAGTTACAGGAAACAGCCTTGACTAAGGTGTGCCTGGCTGTTTCCTCTTTCATTGTCCTCTTCATTGCATGTAATCTGATCGTGATCCTCTGGTTTGATATCACAGATGACTTCTTTCTGTACATCTGGCTGCACAAATCTTGAGGCTATATGAGGGCCTGAAAGCATAGTTCCTGGGTAGCGGAAGCTTTTAGAGATAACACAGTGAACCTAGAGTTAGTTTTCCCCCACAGGGTGGATTTTTGATGGGTTTTAATCCATTGTTTAATCCAGGTTTGATTCACAGTCTGTTTTGGTTGGATGGTGAAAACCCTGGCTAATTTTGTGCCTACATTTATACATTATGGGCATCCAAAGTTAGTTTCTTTTTTTTTAATGATCTCTGCAATATTTATTTTCGTTTTTCCATCAGATATATATCCTTTTACATAGGTATTCCTGCATACATCGGAGTCTAAAATCCTCACATAGAATTAATCCATTCATACAGACACTTCCATCTTTCCACGAACACATTATCATCTTTACCTTGTAGCAAAGTTAGTTTCAAACAAGGGTTCCTACATTGTGTTCTGCACAATAAAATTTGGTGAAAGGAAAAAGGTGTGCATGCATGGATACCATTCCAAAACGTGTTATATAATAAATAATTTTGAAAGAAAATAAATGTAAATGTAATTAATGTGTAGCAAGGATGCCTGGAGACTACAGAAGTGGTATATGTATTTTTAAGTATAAACTGGAATGGTAAATGAGGTTCTAAACTCATAGACAGGGATTTAACAGCAAATTAACATGTAACATGATTGTGGCCTCGGCCACACGGGCAGGAAAATGCAGGGGGGAGGCGTGGCTGTTTGCCCCGGAGCAAACTAACACGCGACTGCGGGATCAGGCATCGGGTTGAGGTCCCGTCGAGCTCCCGCGGTTAGGGGGGAGGTGCCGATCACACGGCAAAGAAGCGGAGCGGTGCGGCAAATGGGATTGTGGGGGTTTTTTTAACTGAAATGTGCGCATGCTCTGTTGGGTGCTTGTGCGCATCCGTGGAGACTTGAGGGGAAAGAACCCTTTTTGCGAGGGGAAATGGGCGGGCGCCGGAACTACCACCAGAAACGCGATCAGACGCCCACCCTTGCCCCACGGTTTCCGGAAACTAGTACCTCCGAGGTACTAGTTTTTTTACCCCGCATCTTCAGCGGGAAGCCTCAGGTGCGCCACGGGAGCTCTACGCTTCCTAGATGTGGCGGTGAGATCGCGCCCAGAAAATCCACCTATCTTCCATCTCTCTAGCGTGCCTAATGCTCCGTGTGACCGGGGCCATTATGTTAAACATGTTATGTGTTAATTTGCTGTTAAATCCCCATCTATACGTTTAGAACCTCATTTACCATTCCAATGTATTTGAAAAAGTGTGCCTTGCACACGAAAACTCATACCTTGAATAAACCTTTGTTGGTCTCAAAGGTGCCACTACACTCTAAATTTGTTCTACTGCTTCAGACCAACATGGTTGGCCATCTGGATCTAAGTATAAATCTCTTCGTAGTGGGGCTGATGTCATGGTAGGAATGCACTCCCCTTATTTTGGGTTTCTTGGTGCAGGGGTTTGGCCTGAGCATTGAATTTTTTTTGAGTGCAGGGCATACCTTTTTTTTCTTTTTCTTTTTTACAAAAATGCATCTCATATATGTTACATTTAAGAAGTGGGACATATACATATTCAAAACAACATCCAAGCAATCAGATATTAAGCAAGTTCATATGAACCCATTTCCCAGAACCCGCATTGTGAGAAGTTAAAGAACCTGATACAGGAAACCACTTTTCTACAAATTCGGGGTATATTTCCATAGTGGGTTGGAGTGTGGCCAAAGGGTGGCCTCCCTGATGGATTAAAGTACAATGGCCCTGCTCCTGCACCTGACAAACACCTGCCTGTCTGGTATAAGGGGGGATTGTATTTAAAGGCATCGGGGAGGCTGGGCCAGCAGCAGTGCTAAAGCAATCCTGCTGAGCAAGACTCCCTGATGGCTTTAAGGACTCCACATCCCTTCCAACCCTTGACAGGTGGTTATCTGTCAGGTGTAGGAGGGGTAGTGTGTTTGAAGGCATTGGGGAGGCTGTAACAGCAGGATTGCTAAGGTGATGCTGCTTGGGCACCCTCCCTGATAGCTTTCAATGCTCTGCACCTCCTGTCAGTTGGAGGAGAGGTGGGTGGGAATGTGTCTAAAGCTTTTGGGGAGGCTGGTCCAGCAGCATTGCTAAGGTGTGTCTGTTTGGGCAGCCTCCCTGATGGATTAAAGTACCCTGGCCCAGCTCCTACACCTTACAGACAGCTGCCTGTCTGGTGTTGGGAGGGAGTGTGCTTAAAGGCATTGGGGGGCTGGGCCAGCAGCAGCGCTAAGGCAATCCTGCTAGGCAAGTCTTCCTGACGGCTGTAAGCATCCCACTCCCTCTCCTACACCTGATAGGCAGCTGCCTGTCCAATGTAGGGGGGAGGGGTATTGCAAGCCATTGTGGAGACTGGGCCAGCAGGATTGCTAAGGTGTTACTGCTGGGGTGGGCTCCCTGGTGGCTTTAAGCACCCTGCACCTGCTGCTGCACCTGACAGACAGCCGCCTGTCAGATGTAGGGGGAGCATGTTTGAAGCCATGGGGAAGGCTGGGCCAGCAGCATTGCTGCACCTCACAGGTGATTGGTCATTCCTGATTTCCTCAACTGTCATTAGTTCTCTGCAGTTTCCTGTAACTGTTTTTACCTCAGAACACTGAGCCAGTTTGGTGTAGTGGTTAAGTGCATGGACTCTAATCTGGGAGAACCGGGTTTGATTTCCCACTCCTCCACTTGCAGTTGCTGGATGACCTTGGGCAAGCCATAGTTCTGTCAGAGCTGTCCTTGAAAGAGCAGTTCTCTCAGAGCTCTCTCAGCTCCACCTACCTCACAGGGTGTCTGTTGTGGGGAGCGGAAGGGAAAGGAGTTTGTAAGCAGCTCTGGGACTCCAAGTGAAGGGTGGAGTATAAATCCAATCTCTTCTCTGCTTCTTCTTCTTCTGACCAATCAGAGTGGGGAATGCAAGGAGGCAGCAGCCTGGCAGCCAAATAGGAAACATTGGAGGGAGCACATTTTACCCCTTTTGACCCCCTTAAGCGGTCGAATTTCTTAAAAAAAATCCCTTCTTAGTGAGCATCTGTGTCATGGTCGGAGTGCTCTCCCCAAATTGTTTGCTTCTAGGTCCAGGGGTTCGACCTGGGCGTTGATTTTACAGTGAGGGGACTTTCTTTTAAATAGATAGATGGCATGGAGTTGTTTTCTGTTCCCCCAGAAGGTCGGACCAGAACCAGTGGGTTGAAATTAAATCAGAAGAGGAAGAACATTAGGAAGAATTTCCTGACAGAGTGGTTCCTCAGTAGAACAGGCTTCTTGGGGAGGTGGTGGGCTCTCCTTCTTTGGAGGTTTTCAGAGGTTAGATGGCCATCTGACAGCAATGCTGATTGTGTGAACTTAGGCAGATCATAAGATGAAAGGCAGAAAGGGTTGCATCAGTGCTTAGTTCTTGTGGTCCTTTCTTACATGCCCAGGGAAATGCTGATCACCACTTTGGAGTCAGGAAGCAATTATTCTCCCGGCCAATTTGGAGGTTTTTGTCATCTTCTGGACATGGAACAGGGGTCACGGGGGTGGGGAGGTATTTGTGAATTTCCTGCTTTGTGCAGGAGGTTGGACTAGATGACCCTGGAAATCTCTTCCAACTCTTTGATTCTATTGCTAAGAGCAGCTGAAAGCAGGACAACCTCTGAAAAAAGTTGCTTAATGATTATTTTATAGCACTTTTTAGTTCAGTCCTTGGTTTACTTGGACATAGGGCCAGTAATATCAATGAGATTTACTCCTAAGTAAGTATATTTAGGATTGCAGTTTTGGATTACTGGAGTTTATTACTACTTGAGGTGTCATGAACTGGTTGTGTGAACCTAAGCAGATTTACAGGACTTAAGCCATTTCCTGAAATGTTAATTAAAGCTAATAATAGCTTTGAAGGGTGTTATCAGGATCTATTTGCATAAGTGCTAACAGGTATATAAACATGTAAGAGGTGGAAGGGTAGGAAAAAATGTTGTTTGCTTGTGGCAGTTTCAAATATACTTTCACAATTGTCAGGAGCACTAAGCATTTCCCCTTTTTGATAATCAAGCCAATACAATATGCATAGTAACTTTGCATCTTTTATAAGTGTTCTTTTACATTACCCTTTCCACCTTCTGACTGGGATAAAAAGACTGAGATCTCCATTCCTACTCATGTCTGACAAAGGGAGCTTTGACTCTCAAAGGTTTATCCCCTGAAAATCGTGTTGGTCCCTAAGGTGCTACTGGATTTGAATCTACCTGTTCTACTGAGGACCTACATGGCTACCCTCTGAAATTATTTTAGGCTGTCACCCAGGAAATAATGGTTAGGGATCTGATGACATTCATGCTCCATTGCAGGACACAATGTAATTCCATAATGTGTTTCTCAGTGTACAGGTTTTTATTTGGTGACCAGTGTTCAGAGTTTGACATACAAACATTCTCTTAATTATGGCTGCAAGAACCAGTACAGCTATGGAAGATACAGGCATCTTTCCCTAACATGTCCTCCTCAATAGCAACATTTCTGACCCTGGAAAAAAGGAAATCTACTACCCCTAAGCATGTTTTTTTTAATTAAATATTTTTATTGCAAACAATACAAGAAATACAACAGAAACAAAGTTATCGACAGTAGTATAGTTAGAACCTTATTAACAGCATAAATGTAAAATGAATAACTGCAAACAATAATATAACTAATCAGAAACAGATCACTATAGTACAAATTCTGTAAATCTAGCAGGTAAGGCACTACCATCATTATTAACATTTGTAGTATATTCAAAAAATACAAACTATTTTTTTTCAAAACAAGATTTCTTCGAAGGGTTATCAGTTTATAATATCTGTGATGCTAATTTGTGATGCTAATCTGTGATGCTAATAATGCTAATAATATCTGTGATGCTAAATTGTGATGCTAATCTGTGATGCTGTGATGCTATTATGTTCCATATTTTTATTTATTTATTTATTTGAACTTTTACACTGCCCTTCCAGCCAAGGCTGGCTTACGAACAGATAATTACATTAAAAACATAATTTACAATTAAAACAATTCTAAAACCACAATAAAGTGCTAGTGATCGTTGTTCTCGTTGTTATCCATAAACGGTAGCAGCCATCATTCACAGTTCTCAGCTCACCGTCAGCTCACAGTATTCGTTTTATTTGTTCCAGCAATACTTGTTGTTGGTGGCAGTTTCCGGACTCCAGGGCCCTCTCCGATGTTCTTCATTGGTGGTGGTGGTGGCTCCCAAAAGCCTGGCAAAAGAGTTCCATTTTACAGGCCCTGTGGAACTGTAAATGGTTCCGCAGGGCCCTGATCTCCTCGAGCTCATTCCACCGGGTTGGGGCCACCACCAAGAAAGCCCTGGTCCTGGTCGCCGACAGCCTAGCCTCCTTAAGACCCAGGAGGGCCAGCCGGTTCTGAGCCCCTGACCACAGTGCTCTCTGGGGGAAATATGGGGAAAGGTGGTCCCTCAGGTATGTAGGTCCCTGACTATGTAGGGCTTTAAAGGTAAGAACCAGCACCTTGAAATGAATCCGGTATGCTATCGGCATCCAGTGCAACGCCTTCAGCACAGGCAGTATGTGCTCCAGTCTAGAGAGCCCCATAAAGAGCATGGCTGTGGTGTTTTGCACCAGCTGCAGCTTCGGGATTTGAGACAAGGGCAGCCCCATGTAGAGAGCATTACAGTAGTCTAATCTCAAGGTGATCATCGGATGGATCACTGTTGCCAGGTCGTCACATTCGAAGAAGGGAACCAACTGCCTGATCAGCCGAAGGTGGTAAAAGGCTGATTTGGCAGTGGCAGCTACCTGGGCCTCCATAGCTAAGGAGGCATACAGGAGCACTCCCAAACTTCTAACCTCTGGTGCTGGCACCAATGGTGCCACATCGAAGGTCGGGAGTGGGATCCCTAACCCTGGTCTGCTCCAACCCAGGCACAGGACCTCCGTCTTCGTCGGATTCAGTTTCAGTCGACTCAGCATAAGCCAGCCAGCCACGGCTTGTAACGCCCGGTCCAGCTCTTCCAGTTTGGAGTCGGACTGACCACCCAAGAACAGATAGAGCTGGGTGTCATCTGCATACTGGTGACAACCCAGCACATGCCTTCGGGCAATCTGGGCAAGGGGGCGCATATAGATGTTAAAAAGCATTGGGGACAGCACTGCCCCTTGAGGCACTCCACAATCCAGTGGGTGCTTCTGGGATAGCCATTCCCCTAGCGTCACCCTTTGTCCCTGACTTTGGAGAAAGGAGGCAAGCCACTGCAAGGCTAGCCCCTGGATTCCAATGTCGGTAAGGTGGTGGATCAGTAGCTGATGGTCGACCATGTCGAACGCTGCCAACAGGTCTAACAACATCAGCACCGCCAATCCACCTCGGTCCAAGTGCCTCTGGAGGTAATCCGTGAGGGTGACCAGTGCTGTCTCTGTCCCATGGCCTGGGCGAAAGCTGGACTGGAAGGGATATAAAATGGAAGTGTCAAACAAAAAGCCCTGTAGCTGAACCGCTACTGCCCTCTCTATCATCTTGTCCAAGTAGGGCAAGTTGGAGACCAGCCGATAGTTGGCCAATTCGGCCGGATCTAAAGATGGCTTTTTCAGGAGGGGGCGGACCACTGCTTCCTTAAGAGTCTCGGGGAACAGTCCCTTCAAGAGGGACTTGTTGATGATTTCCTGCAAGGCACCTCAAAACCTTTTGTGTCCAGCTTTAATTAGCCATGAAGGGCACGGATCAAGAGAGCAAGTGGTACGGCGGACACTTAGGAGCAATTTGTCGACTTCCTCTAGGCTGAGCAGACCGAAATGATCCAGAAATTGACCAGAAGACCTGCAAGGAGCCTTGAGTTCACTCACTGTATCAACTATAGCGAGGAGGTTGCGGCGGACCAACAGACTTTATCTGCAAAGTAGCTCGAAAAGCCTCACAGCCAATGGCCAATTCCCTAGCATTTGGTTTGCCTTGCAGCAAAGTAGTAATGGACCGAATCGTTCTAAACAGTTGGGCTGGGCAAGAGCTTGCAGACACAATTGGGGCCGTATAATACTCTCTTTTTACAGCTTTGACTGCCATCTCATAAATGTCCTATAAGATGTTCTTGTAGCTTCGTCACAAGTACACCGCCACTGTCTCTAACCATCTTAGCTCTCGCTTCATCAGCCGCAACTCCTGGGTAAACCAAGCTGCAAGCCTAGAGCGAGGGCGCAGAGGGCGATCTCGTTGATGGCTGTCGAGAGTTGGTTATACCAGTCCTCTACAAGCTCATCTAACGAGCTGCCAGGGGCATCGGATCCCAGAGAGCCACCTGAAGCTGCATTGGGTCCATTTGGCTCCACATTGGGTCCATTGCTTAAGTGTTGGGATTTTTTCTGTTTTCCCTACTTGTACTATTAAAGTTCAGCTGTATTATATGCAAATACATTGTTATCCCCAAAATTTAACAAAATAGACTACGGAGTGAAAGGAATTTATACTCCTGTGATTTCTTCCATTTTTGGTATAAGCATTTCCCCAAAGGCCTGTATCTTCGGACATGTCCACCAGCAGTGAAAAAATGTGCCCTTCAGGCCACATCCCTTCCAACATTTAGGGTCCTTCACCGATTTAGAATGGAATAGCTTTATTGGGGTTATGTACCACCGAGCGAAGAGTTTATAGTTTTGGAGTTTGAGATTCAGTGACTTCGTAGAGTAGAGGCTAGATGACCAAATTTTAGCCCATTGTTCTGCAGTCAGATTGATTTCACAGTCTTTCTGCCAGGATTGTTGTGTTGTTGGTTAGACCAGATTTCTTGTGATAAAGATTTGTATAACCGTTAAATTATACCTTTCTGACCTTGTAGGTACGTTTTTCCTCATTGTGTCTTCTATTCCTTCTCATTGTCTTTTGTTTTCAGCACTGTAGACATTTAGATTATTAAACTATTCATGGCAGTGACATGTTTTTATTTTGCTTATGTTTCTTCCTCTATGTATATAGACAGTGCTACATAAATAAAGAATAAATATGATTTCTGCAGGTTTCATAAGAGGTTGCATCATAGGAATGCATATGTTGTTAACTAGACTATATGGGTTTTGCATTTAGGGTGTACTAAGACACACCTTAATCCTGAATATCAACTAGATGATGAAAACAAGAATGCTTGCTTTCATTTGTTTTCTGACCTTCTAGAAGATGGAGCTTGAACATACTGCTGAGAGCACAGTAATTCATTCTCTGCATAGAAACATTTCCAGCACTGCTGCTTGCCCATTCTGAATTAATCTCTTTTAATGAAGCCTATATTTTCATTCTAATTTGCCTCTGGACTTCTTTGCTTCAAAAGATTAATGCAACATGAAGTCCGTTGTTTGTGAGAGCTGTTTATTAATCCAGCTCTGGAAACCAGATCAACTGGCAATGATTAATGGTTATGGTTTGTTTCAGGATCACTGTGTATCTTCATGAAATCTACTTTTCTCCCCCATCCTTTTTTCGCCACCTACACGAGTCAACACTGGATATCTAATGGATAGTTTTTAGGACTATGTGGTTTGAGATGTAGAAATGTGGGCTATATGTGGTCAGCTTGTCTGAGACCAGTGAAAACTGTGTAAAGATTTTACTGGTTTTTAAAATTACAGTTTCCTGGTGATTTCTCTCTACTACTGCACACAGAAAAAGCTATAAAGTAACTCCTAGCATTTAGAAGGTTTTATATAAATCTTATGACTAACAATTTGATATGAAATTAGTATATAGAGTATTTTTTCAATTGGCCACATAAAACTAACCTTTAAAAATAATTATTATGATCTCAAGGAGCAAGCTGGTAGTAATGAGAAAATAGCAGGGGGCATTTGGAACAAATCTTAAGATTTGTTGGCAACATCAAAGTTAGTATCACATTTTTTATGGCTGGACTTTTTTGAAAGGTTAGGGTTAGGGTTAGTAAATCTATTTGATGGAAATGATTCCAGGTACTATTGTGAAAGCAACTCTGTTCTGCAGAGAGACCTTATAAATTAAAATCCGCATGGAGAACAGCCTAATATTTGATGCCCAATATGGGTGAAAAGTTTTCTTTATCTGGTAATGATATTAATTATTTTCAGACAGCAGATTCTCAGATGCTATATGACTATGACAACCTCTAATTTAATCTTTACTATCATTTGAATTGCTAGCCATAACGTATTTAAAAAGATTTAAAAATTAGTTAAAATCTATGTTCGAATTTTCATTGGGACTTAAATTCCATTGATAAAATGTGGCTTAATTTAATGCATCATGACAGATATCACTGATGGTAATAAGGGAAAATAAAGTAACTGAGGTGGATCTAGCCACTCTGCTAAACAAAGTCTGAAGCCTTCCTTCAACCTAGGGAACCTTTCTCCAACTTCCTCCAGCAGGGAGGAAGTCTTCAAACATTACTGAGTAGAGTGGTTGGATCTATCAATAGGTTTTGCAGTCTAGGCATTTGATTCTTATGAAATGCAGATTAAACATATTGTTGCAGTGTATATTATACACAAAATTAGCATGGATAATTTACGGTGTTCTTCAAACAGAGATAAAACATCCCCCCCGATTCTTTTTTTCAACTTTAGGATTTTTGTGCACACATGGGGACTGCCCCACGTGTGCACAAACCTCTCCCTGCCCCCCAGGTGGCACCGGAGCGCGGATTTAGATATCCGCACGCACGGGGCCACTTCAGCATTAGATATATAGATAACAGGAGGTACAGTAGGAGGTTCTCATATCCACATGGCTATCTAATTACTGTTGTATCTTCTAGGGGATAGGAGCATATGAGTTTATTGTTACAGTTCTGGGAAGAGTCTTTATCTCACACTTTATTGCAGTACCACATTACACTAACAACCCAGATTAGATGGGTATTCAATAAGTCCAGCTAAACTGTTTGGAATAAATCCATCCAATAACACACCACAAATTCAATGTTCCGCTACAACACCCTTGATTACTGAGCAGTATGGATTCTTATTGATTGATTAGTTTTGTTTGACTTATGACTCGCCCTCCCCTGCTAGTGCAAAGCTTAGGGTGAGTGACAACACCTTTACAATACCAAATCTTAAATTGATTATTAAAAACAGTTTTAAAAATACTAATTATAACAACAGATGGCACATAACAATACAATAACCTAATCAGGGGAAGATTTAATTACATCAGAACTGGGGAAAGGCAGGAGAGAGAAAGGAGCAGAAGGGTTCAAATGGATGGAGCTGTCATTTTCATCTGTCAGAAGCTTTGGCCATAGGCCTGGTGGAACAGTTCTGTTTTGCAGGCCCTGCGGAACTGCAACAGGTCTCTAAGGGCCCAGATCTCATCTGGAAGAGCATTCCACCAGGCCAGGGCTAGGGCCCAGAAAGCTCTGGCTCTAGTCAAAGTTAGTCAAATGCTTCTCAGTCCAGGAATCACCAGTAGAACTTTATCAAGCAAGCATAATGCTCTTGGTGGGGGGGGGTGTACAAGGACAGACGTTGCAATCCTAAGGCAAGGGCTTGTCGGCACAGGGAGCCAACTGACATAAATGCCAGCATAACTCCGTCTTATTCTGGTGAAAGGGCCAGTTATGCCGACACGGGGCACTTGCAGTATTGTGCCAATCAGTACCACTGAGGCTGCCACAGTGCATCGGCAGAGCTCTGGCAGAAACCCCTGTGCCAGTGGGAAATGGAGCATGCCAGGGATTGTTACAGCATTTAAATAGCTCTCTAAGCACTTCTAGTGCAGGAACACCCCCTGGAACAGGTGCAAACTTGTACCTGCCAAAAAATGCTGGCATAGCCCATTGGCTCCCATGCAAAGGCAAAATATGCCCCCCCACACACTGTTGTGTCCAGCCTCAAGGGAACCCAAGCAGCTCAGGATACTGACTAAGGGTACACCCAATCAGCACCCTTCCCTGCAATGGCTGTGCCCCTTCCCCAGGATCCAATCATGCCCCCTGTCCTACAAATGCTTCCCACAGGTTGCCCCACAACTCACAAGATAGGGCACATGACACGGCATGCTGTCTGACACCTGCCTGCTGTGTGAACTTAGAGTGACCATGCACGCACCTTTCAGGTGAGGAAGGCACAGAGGGGCAGTTAGCACCACTGGGGAAGCACTTGGTGGAAACATAACACAGGGAGAGCAAAGTCCACACTTTGTGGCTGACCTCTCCCAGTTTTTGGCCCCAATAGGCACCCTCTCCCCTCCTGTGGGATCCGAAGGGGCAGCTCCACATGAACAGGTAAGCAAGGCATCTTTTTACCAACTCCCTTCCCCTCCTTAGCCAACAACATTGACACAGAGCTACACTGGCCATGATGTCTTGCACTCCCAACCCCAACAGCCGGGAGGCCTTCAGCATTTCCCCAACCACCCATAGTCTCAGCACACCATGAGTGGCGCCCTCAGGAAGGCATCTTGGTGGTCTTCTGGTCCCTCATACGGCCTGCTTGGCCAGGCAGGTGTGGCAAGGGCCACCTCACCAAAGGTGGTGTGGGGGTCACTGGCTGCCGCTTGACCACTAGCATTTCATAATTGGAAGCTGAGCTGGTCAGTTACAGAGTGTTGTCACCTACAGAGGCCTGCAGGGCCTGCCAGGATCCCAGCAACCCTGGGGAGATTTGGGTATGCAAATGAGGGGTTGGAACAAGACAAAAAATGCACCATCGGCCACCGGCCGCAAAACTGATCAGCACTGAGCTATAACCTTCCTGCAGACCCTCTGGGGACAGGACTACCATGGTGGAGAAAGCCATTGGAACATGTGAAGAGAGAGGTTGTTGCCACTTGCAATCATCCCAGGGCCTGCACAGTTAGGAGCTCCCAGTTTATACGAGATGGGTGCATGGGACTTCCATCTTGGAAGTTCAGTTTGTTGTTACAGTCCTTAGACCAGTCATAGGAGGGATCAGCCATCCACGCGGATGTGCAGTTCCTTCCATAACTCCCCCATTCTTTAATTAGAGCGACTAATCACTCTGAAAATGGGCAGGTTTTCCAGATGTCCTTAGCCATTAGAAAAAAGTCCATGTAAAAATGCAACATGGACAAACATTCACAGTGAGCATGGAGAGTCCTAGCTCTCCTTTTACTGTCACCGCTCGCTCACAACTTTAATGCCAGTAGCTCACAAAGTAGAATTTTTGCTCACTCCACAGCTTAGAGGGAGCAGTGCCCTCCCCTTCTTCCTAGTGTGTCTTTTAAAATAGCATGTCCAAGACAGTGGAAGTCTATGTGGCACAGAAAACCACTACCAGGATCGAAAGTTATAAAGTGTTTATTAAAAAGAAAATGTTCACAAGCATACTTTTAGCACAGCACCAGATTGAGCATGGGATTCAAAAGAAAAGGGTATTTTTTTAAATTTATCATTCGACTTGATATACCGCCCTAACCCCCGTAGGGGTCTCTGGGCGGTTTACAGTTCTTGGGTGCTAGTCACCTATATCGACCCTAACTACGGCCACATCAATTCAAGGGAGGGGCTGCCTACCGGCACCCTGGTGGATGCTTGGTGTCGTTCACTTTTTCCCGGCTCGGCTTCTTCTTTCGGCTGTGAGATGTCCCAGTGCTTAGGCAGACAGGTGGATGGATCGCCGGCGACGTGGTCCTCAGCCCGACTGTGTCCTTTCCGGCTCTGCGCGCCTCCGGATGACGTCACTGCGCCTCCCTCCTCCGTCGACGACAGCTGCCCTGCTCTTCCGCTGCTGGCCACCAGGGATCAGTCCCCTTCTGGCTCTGCTGCCGCCGCTTGCCGCCTTCAGCGTTACACCGCCTCCTCCTCCTCCGATCGTCTGCCGCTGCTGCTCCGCTGTAGCCGCCGTTCTCGCCGTTGCCGCCGCTGCTTCTCCACACACACCTCCCTCTATGCATGCCCCATCAGATGTTAAATATAAGGCAGTGTTGTATATCCATAGAGAGTGTACATGCGCTTGGGCTCGCACGTGGTCGGGCGCTGGATCGGCTACCTCGGATCCAGCACCTGACCTATGGAGATTAGCCACCTTGTAAATAGCCTATCACGGGTGGTGTTGTGTGTGTGCGGTGGGGTGTGTTGGGAGATATAAGCAGGGCTTCAGCCTTGGAAGTTTGTCTTGTGTTTTGCCAATAAACTATGAGCTGATCACTTACACATGTCTGGACCCAGTATATTATAGGCAGGCTCCTTATCTTAGAAAGTTACAGTTATTCTACAGGGTTTCCATTACCTTCAAGCCTCTTTTAGGTTTGCAGGCCAACACATGGCAACACAAAGGAGTGATGGAGTTGACCTATCCTCAGTCTGCTGAGCTATGCACAGTATGTTGTCTGTTTAGATAAACCAGAGATTCAGTTTAGGGGAACTTTAGGCAGAATAACAGGAAAGTAAGGCACCAGAGGGACACTCCTGTGTGGCAAGAATATGTCCTGAAGTCCCAGAGAAAGAAAAGCAGATTTGGCAGCCTCTGAGCCAGCATAGGGTTGAGACTGCACACTTTTGGCTGGCACTGGCAGAACAGTGATAGTTATAGGGGGCCACACAAAGAAGTAATTGTAAAGTCCAGGACTTCAGGGTGAATCTAGGATGAGAAACCGTGGGTTTCCTGACTTTGATTGAGCTAGGGAGCTTCCCAGAAAAATAACAAAAGGGTGGACAAAAGGACTTCAGCCTTCACCCAGGCCTGAGTCAGGTTGGGAGCAGACATTCAGACAAGGTCAGTAAAAGTGATCAAGCCCACCTGGCTGCTAGATGGTAATTAGATTTTGCACTCAGATCTGCCCTTGATGATAAAATTACCTTAGCTGGGTGCCTGGCTTTGCAATCCTCATTCACAATGGTTAGGCCTGCAGATGTCCTATCAGTGAATCAGTGTCCTGTCCTAAATTTTGGCTACCTGTTAGCATAGCCTGAGGAAAGCCTTGACCTCACCTTCTCCAAAGCATGACATTGCTAGCTCCTAAAATGGCTGCCAAGGCAAATTTAGCTATGATAGAATTGTGGCAAACAGCACACATCTAGGAAGGGGTTCCTGGTAACAATAAAGATAAAATTCCTGCACTCCCAACTTCAGCCAATTCACAGCACTGGATCTCATCACCTCTTTGTGTGTGTGTGTGTGTGTGGTCTAACATCCAAGATGCAGTTCTTTTTTGCAGACACACACATCTGCCCATTCCTTTAAACTTAGAAAGGGGGTTGTCTCCCTAGCTCTTATGAGTGCTATGAAGACCCACTGTTTGTTAGGCTTGCCAAGTCCCCCCAGGGGGCGGGGAAACCCCCACCCGAGAGGCCCGTTACCCGCTGGCGGCAGATTGGGCCCCGGGGGGAACCCCACCCCCAAAGCATGTGAAATGCCCGGTGTCAGCACGTCACCCGGAAGTGACACAATCACGTCGGCATGTTGGGGGCAGGCCCACAATCATCCGAGGGAAAACTCTATGGTTTTCCCTCAGATGATTGTGGCCCCGCCCCCAACGTTCCCGACGTGATTGCGTCACTTCCGGGTGACTCCTGGAACAAGACTGGACTCCCCCACTCTTCAGCAGGTGAGGACTTGGCAACCCTACTGTGTGTGTGTGTGGGTGGATATCTACAGTTTTTAAGACATATGGGCTTTCCTTTAGAGAGTAGACTGGTGGTTTTCAACCTTTTGTCTTTGGTGACCCATAAATCCCAGTTTACTTGCTATGGTGACCCACTAGAAAAAAGAAAAAACACAGATCATGTACAAATCAGTAAATGTGAAAAAGCCTGCAACCCACTTTCACAGGCTTCAATCGCAACCCACACTTGGTTTGAGCCTGATGGGCTGGGAAACACTGGTGTAAGCCAGAGTGATCAGAATCCCAGGCCCAACATTGCATATTAACTTTTATAGGCTTACAGCCCAATGTATGCCACAACTTAGCCCTGTGCAGATATGTAGACAGGAGTGGATTCATGCCTGCTGGCCCAGCCTCCCCCAGTATCCATAGTTCAGTCAAAAATCTTGCACAAATTCGACATGAATCAACTGTATTAAACCATGTTTAATAGATTATTTCTAATTATGTGAAAGACCCTATACAATTAAGACTGGATAGATATTTTCTGAATACATTAATTGTGTGATCCCAGTCCCCACTATGCACATATGTTCTATGTAGGGCTGTTAGTAGGATCATGGGATTTCCCCAACAAAATATTAGAGTTTTAATTGCTGAACAGAAGCACCAATAGTTTTTCCTTGCTGGTTTTGCCCCGGGGGTGTTCTTTCCCCCCCTCAGTGTAAAGATATATGATGTTGCATTTAAGAACTTGCCCATGAAAAGTCATCCTGGTCTTAGCATTGATGATCAGCAAGCAGGCATTCAAGCAGCATCTGAAAGGCTTTGGATACATCCCACAAAGATGTTACACCATGCTATAAAATAGAATGTGGCAAATCATTAGCACAATTATTTCTACCTGCAAAGGATCAATAGAACATACTAACTTATGCCATTGTTGGGTGTAGACAGACATGTGGGTTAGATTTCTGTGTGTCTGGGAAGAAAAACAAAGTAGTCATTTATGCTATAGCATACTAGAAACCAAAATGGCTGACAAAATATATGGATTAAATAAAATTTTATTAATTATTTACAGCTGAGCCAGTGTTTGGGCACAATCACCCTGTCTCAGTACTTCAGACATAGTATGTGTGTATATATCTGCTTATTTATTTAGAACATTTATTTATATAGAACATTTATTTAGAAACATGATTAAGATAGCTCACAAAAAACCCCAAATAAATTCATAAACACAAAAGGATAGGAGTCTTCAATAACAGAAGAAGAATTTGCCATCAAGTCACAAGTTCCAGTGTTCCCTCTAAGCTGAGTTAGTGTGAGCTAGCTCACAGTTTTTTAGCCTCTGACTCACTCATTTTTGTCTTAGCTCAGGAAGGATAAAGGTAAAAGGTAAAGGTTCCCTTGCTCGAAAGCCAGTCGAATCCGACTCTAGGGTTGCGGTGCTCATCTCCGTTTCAAAGCCGAAGAGCCAGCGCTGTCTGAAGACGTTTCCGTGGTCATGTGACCGGCATGACTAAACACCAAGGCGCACGGAACGCTGTTACCTTCCCACCGAAGTGGTACTGATTTATCTACTTGCGATTTCTTGCTTTCGAACTGCTAGGTTGGCAAGAGCTGGAACTAGAGATGGGAGCTCACTCCATCATGCGGCACCTGGGTCTCGAACTGCTGAACTACTGACCTTCTACAGCCTGCAGTTCAGCGTCTTAACCACTTGAGCCACCGCTGCTCCATTCAGGAAGGATAGCTCCAGATAAAACTAATTTATGCAGTAGCCAAATCACCTGCTCACAACTTTAATGCTAGTAGCTCAAAAGTAGAATTTTTGCTCACAGGGCTCCATAGCTTAGTGGGAACATTGGTCACGACCAACTCAAGGTGACACTGTCCATGGGACATTCCATCAAGAGATGAGCAGAGGTGGTTTGTCATCCTCCAAGTAGCAACCCCACTCTTCCTTGGCCATCTCACATCCAAGTATTGACTGTGCCAACCCTGATAAGCCTGGGCTAAGTTAAGCTTTTGGAGCTGCTCTTTAATGATGATGATTATGATGATGATGCCATAAAAACCAAGCCAGCTAGAAGCCATGGCATAAAAGCAGCATAAAACAATGGTTTTAAAATGGTATTGATAAACTAATGCTTAGGCTAGAAGCTTAAAAATATGAAGCCTGTTAGTTAAAAGCATAAGTAAGATGAAATGGTTTTTCTTGCCATCAAAAGGAAAGGAAATAGGTGCCACATGAGCTTCAAGCAGGAGACGCATCCCAAAGGCAAGGTTACACTACTGAAAAACAAAACTCTTGTTTCTAGTTGCCACCTGTCTTATGTGGGGGCTCAGAGAGCAAGAGTTGGGGGGGGGATTCTAACTGGTGGGCTGGACAATATGGGAGCAGTCAGTACTTCAAGTACCATGGCCTACAACAGGCCTGGCTATTTATTTATTTATTTACTTATTTATTTGGATGCCTTCATTCACTAAGAGCAGGATCCTCTTTTGATGTTGCTTATTCTGAAAAGAGTAGAGCTTTTTTAGAAAGGAAAATAATGTGCTTAATTTCTTTTGTACATGAAATTATCCAGTTATTTTCCATGGCAGTGTAACTGAGTAAGGATACATTAGCCAAGATATCAGCAATCTTTAAATGGTGGGTTAATCCAATCTTGTTTTGCTGCTGCTGCTGTTTGTTTTCCCTCATCAGACATTATATAGAAAGCTACCTGAATACCAGCCAGTCATCACATAAATATCTGCCTGATTTCAGCACTCAGATAGATGATTCCTTGGAGATTTGTGACTGGATCTTCCCAATGGCTTTTAAACACTAATAATAATCAAACCTTTGTGAGGCCCTGATCCAAACTCAGAATGTATGGGAGTAAGAGAGAAGGCATCTGTCCCTTCCAATATATGTATGAATTTGCTAATTGAAACTTGATTCCCTAGAAGTGGGATTGGAGGGAGCTTAAGTTAGTGAGCCCATCTGACTGTAAAATGGTTGAGCCTCCTTTCCCCTCCCCATTTTACTTTCCTCTGAATCAGAGCCAGGTGTGGCTAAAATGATCTTTTCAAACTACAGGGAGGTCATTGATCTCGGTCCCCTCTAATATGACCAGTCAAAGAAGCCCATTTAGTGGACACACAAGAGAGTGCCTGTTCTGTGCCAGCCCCATGATTATGGAACAAACTCTCCGGAGAGATGTGCCTGGTCAACCAGGCCGGTGTGGGTGGGCAAGGGGGGAGGAGCAGGAACCATTGCTCCCCACATCACCAAGGCAGGTGGGTGAAGAGGAGCAAGAAGCTCAGGAACTGTCACTGCTGCTGCCCTCTTCCCACTTGTTAGGTGGTGGCATCTGAGGTAGGTGGAGGAGGAGGAACAAGAAGCCATCTATAGAACATTGTATTAAAAATTTCATTAAATGAAACAGATTTTGTAAACTTGATATTCACATTCCATATTTTACTCCATTGGGACAAATCCATTTAATCATACATTCTTTAACTATTTCATCCTGCATTTTCAATTCCATCAGCATACCATACATTTTCTTAATAAGTTTC
Organism: Gekko japonicus; assembly: GCF_001447785.1. NCBI lineage: Eukaryota > Metazoa > Chordata > Lepidosauria > Squamata > Gekkonidae > Gekko > Gekko japonicus. The sequence continues at coordinate 494,663 of NW_015168046.1, forward strand.
TCTCTCCCACCAAGATGGGCAGCAGCAGTGAATGGGCAGGCAGAATGGCAAGGAGAAGGACTGTGAGGAAGGAATGTGCACAAAGTAACTGCAGCCTCCAGGGCAGAAGGAAGCCTGCTAAGGAATGCAGATATTGAGTGCTGAGCAATGCTCCCTCTAAGCTGTGGAGTCTTGTGAGCAAAAGTTCTACTTTGTGAGCTACTGGCATTAAAGTTGTGAGCGAGCGATTTGGGTACTGCATTAAATTAGTTTGCTCTGGAGCCATCCTCCCTGAGCTAAGACAAAAATCTGTGAGCTGGAGGCTAAAAAACTGTGAGCTAGCTTACACTAACTCAGTTTACACTAACTGGTGCTGAGTATTGGCAGTGTTCGGGCTGCATTGGCAGCCAGGTGGCTGAATGGTGAGTCCTAGCTCAGACACTACCAGTAGTCAACACCTGTTTTACCTTAGCAGGATTCTTATTCTTGGCGTGGCAAAAGAGGAGGAAGTATGGAGGAAGAGTGTTCAGAGAAGGAGGGAGGAGGAGGAGGAAGGTACAGAAGGACACGAAAGAGGGGAATTTCCCCGTGAGTTTCTCATGGGCCCCTGCTTCTTAATACATAGTTGCAGGTGTGGAGGTGTATTCCATTATTCTATTGTGACCACCGGCGTAATCTTTGAGGAGGAAGTATGGAGGAAGAGTGTTCAGAGAAGGAGGGAGGAGGAGGAGGAAGGTACAGAAGGACACGAAAGAGGGGAATTTCCCCGTGAGTTTCTCATGGGCCCCTGCTTCTTAATACATAGTTGCAGGTGTGGAGGTGTATTCCATTATTCTATTGTGACCACCGGCGTAATCTTTGGGGGGGCGGGGGGGCTGAGGCATCCCCCGAAAATTTCGGGAAGGTGCTCAGCCTCCCCCGGGGTCAGGCCTTTCATCCTGCCGGAGCGGGCCCCCAAGAGCAGCCAGCCAGCCGCCGAGAGCAAGAGGCGGGGGCGGAGCTCTTCAGACTGCGACCGGCCTGCAGGACTGGGGGGAGGACGCCCTGCATCGCGATGCGAATACTCCCATTGCTGCCCCCAGCTGCCACCTCCTCTTTCTCCCCCCCCCGCCCTCCCTCCCTCCC
>NW_015168046.1:495820-496016 GCF_001447785.1 Gekko japonicus
TTTCTGAGGGAGAGACTGGGCTGGGTAGGAGTCCTTATTTCCTCCCCTCTCCGTTCTTACCACCAGGGCTGGCCCAGGCGGGCCCTGGATGCAGGGCGCCGAAAAGTGCCTCCCTCCCCCAAAAAAGCTCCCCCGATAAAAGCCCTGCGTCGCGATGCGAATACTCCCATTGCTGCCCCCAGCTGCCACCGCCTCT
>NW_015168046.1:499589-507844 GCF_001447785.1 Gekko japonicus
TACAAGCCCCTGGTATTTTTGGCCGATGTGTGACACAGTGTGTAGGACTGGATGGGCCACCTGCCTAATCCAGCATGGCTTCTCTTATGTTCTTATCTCTGGCGCAGTGATGCTCTGCGTTCTTGGTGCTTGGGGTGTGTGGCCTTATGACACACTTCTGGTGATGTCAGGGGGTGTGGCCTTATGACACACTTCCAGTGATGTCAGGGGGTGTGGCATATACTAATGAGTTATGCTAATGAGCTCCGGCAGCTCTTTTTCTACAAAAAGACCCCTGCCCGGGGGCAACTGGTTCCAGCCACCCTTGCTCCTAGCACAGTAATGCCTCCGGACCAGCCCCAGCCCCCCCCCGGGAAATTGGAAAGTCTACGCCCCTGATTGTGACCAACAGGGAGATCTTACCTTTTATTTTCTTACTCCAAGGAAAGAGAAAGAAAGGAGGGAGATTTTATCTTTCCCTCACATCACTTCAGGGTTATTAAAAGTGCACAGCTGCTGAGATTGTAAAGCATATGGCCTGGATGCATAATCCTAGTAATCCTGAATGAATGAATGAACTAATGAATGAATGCTCATACATGAAATAATTCCAGAGAAATAGTCAGAAATTAGCACCATGCCCTGTATGTCACCTGTACACTGTATGATTTGTCATTAGAGAGAGGGTTGTCGATAGAATTTGCTCTTATTTCAGTAACCAGCATGCCAGTACAATGAAGCCTTGCCTAGCAAGCAACACAGGGGAAGTTTAGTAGACAGGTAATAAAGATACTGCTTTGTGCAGCCTAATCCCATAAATCTTCCTTACATTCCCCCCCCCCAGTGCAAACTGTGGCTTCCCGCTGTGGTTAGAATAGGATTCTACATCTGGCAAGCTGCAGAGCCATCTAGTAATTTCTGCCTCTCCCCTTTACCATATGATATGGCTAATGCAGGTTTGGGCTGAGGCTCTAGGCTTTCTGAAAGCCATACAAGATCCATAGAGAGGGCAGAGATTAAGTCAGTACAGTCAACAGGATGGACATCCAACAGACAGTGCAATAGGATTTGATTTGTAGAAGTGTGAAATCAACCATAAATCTGAACCAGAGATAAAGCAAAGCATAAGTATTAACACGAAACATTAAATAATGCACAAATTACACCGCAAGAACCTACTTACAGCAACAGATAGTACAAACTATACACAGTGGTATAGTCTACAGTCCCTAACTCTTTAGCCCAAGCTTTTTTTCTGAACAATTTTGTTACAGTACAGTACAGCCCCGTTTCCTGTGCAAAAAGCGCTCTTGAATAATTCAGTTTCGCAGTTTGTCAAAAGCCAGGACTCGGAGGGTGGAAACCGTCCTGACTTCATCAGGCAATCCATTCATAACCCTAGCCGTTATGGATGCATTGCTGATTAAAATACAGTTCTGTGTAATTCTCCTTGAGATCCAGAAAAAAGCTGGACGATAAATAATGAAAAAGGTTGATGGTTAACATCTTAGTGATTTTGGAGGCTGGAGCCACATAACCTTTGCTATAGGTCTAACGTTTCTAAATCAAGGTGTGACATGTGTTTTGACCAGTGTACTTCTATGTATGTATGTATGTATTTACATTATTTATAGTTTTTCTTTCTCACTTGGACTCAAGGGGGATCACACACAGTGAATCAATACATTCAACAAATGGGCCATTCAATAGACAGTGCAACAGGATTAGGGTTGTAGAACCAACCAGAAGTCTAAGAACTGAAGCAAAGCATAAGTATTGGCATGACACATTAAATGATGCAAAAATCCATAATCCTAGTTTCAGCAAGCTATATGCAGTAGTAAAGATCGACCACAGTCCCTAATGACTTTTCCAAGTAACTTTATGAATCATTTAGTACAGTGCAACTCTGTTACTTGCATAGAAAAGCCCTCCTGAATGATTCAGTTCTGCATAGTTTGCAGAAAGCCATGAGAGTGGCAGCCTTCCTGACCTTCTCAAGCAGGCCATTCCACAAGCTGGGGGCCACAATGGAGAAGGCACGAGTATGAGTCATTGTTAATTTTACCCATTTGCAGGTTGGCAACTGCAGGAGCTGCGGTGGCTCAAGTGGTTAAGATGCTGAACTGCAGGCTGTGGAAGGTCAGTAGTTCAGCAGTTCAAGACCCGGGTGCCGCAAGACGGGGTGAGCTCCCGTCTCTAGTTCCAGCTCCTGCCAACCTAGCAGTTCGAAAGCAAGAAATCGCAAGTAGATAAATCAGTACCACTTCGGTGGGAAGGTAACAGCGTTCCGTGCGCCGTGGTGTTTAGTCATGCCGGCCACATGACCATGGAAACGTCTTCGGACAGCGCTGGCTCTTCGGCTTGGAAACGGAGATGAGCACCGCAACCCTAGAGTCGGATTCGACTGGCTTTCGAGCAAGGGAACCTTTACCTTTACCTTAACTGCAGAAGACCCTGCTCCAAAGAGCAGAGCTGTTATGGCAGAGCACAGGGAGAGAGGCAGTCTCATATGTGAAGGTCCAAGGCCATGAAGGGCTTTGTATGTGATGGCTAATATCCCAAATTGAGCCTGGTAACTGACAGCCAGTGAAGTGTTTGCAGGATGGGAGTAATATGCGTGCTCCATCTACCTCCAATTATGCATTACAGTAGTCTAGTCTCAGTGTTACTGTGGTGTGGATCCAAGTTGCCAGATCAGCTATATAAAGGAAAGGAAGCCATATTTCAGGCTATACTGAGTTGGTAGAAAGCCTTTTTTGCAACTGCACTAATTTGCTTCTCCAATGATAAGGTTGGATGCAGTATAACCCCAAGGCTCTGAACTGAGTCAGCAAGGGTCAGCTGAACTCCATCAGAAGTGGGGAGCACAGTGTCCTTCAAGATCTCCACCTTCCCAAGCATCATTACCTCTGTCTTTTCAGGGTTTCGTTTCAATCCATTCACTCTTAGCCAGTTTACCACAGCAGCCAGGCAGTTGTTCATGACTTCTACCACCTCTACCACATCACTAAGGGATTTGGATAAGTATAGATAGAGCTGGTTATCATCTACGTATTGATAACATCCAAGCTGTGAGGAATTATTTTAACCTGTTCAGTGCACATCCCTTGATACCTACTTCTGCCTCCAAGTGCCTCAACAAGATGGTATGATCTACCATATCAAAGGCTGCAGATAAGTTCAACAGGAGCAACAAGGAGGCATGGTCTTTGTCTACACTCAAGAAGACCTGGAGTTGGTCTGCTACTATGGCAGATTAGAGACCGGGTATAATTGGCCTTATGTTTCTGTAGGGATTTTTTTTCCAGTAGTGGACAGATAACCATCTCTTTGAGTGGCTGAAGGAAGGTGCCCTGAGTTAGTGACTGATTTATAATAGACTAGCAGTAAAGCCCGTTGTGAAAGCAATACAACGAAATCTAGAAAGAGGCTCTGGGGCAGTGCTCTGGCTTTGGGCAAACAGTGTCAATTTGCTGTGGTGACCTCAGCACGGTATAATGACAGAGTCTACTGTTTTCTCCAGAGGAACTGATCTCTGCTACCTGAAGAGCAGTTGTAATTGTGAGTGATCTGTAGCCCTCACCTGGAGATTGGCAGCAATTGTTACTCAGGACAAAGTGGCTGGTTTGGAGGGTGTAGTCTATGGCATTCTACCTGTCTGAGGTCCCACCCCTCTGCAAACCCCACCCTCTCCAGGCTCCACCCCTCAAATCCCCAGGAATTTGTCAGCATGTAGTTGGCAACCTCATCTCCTTCCCAGCTAACCATCAATCTACCATTATCTGCCCCTTTGACTTCAGCTGACTTCTGCCCTCCCTTCTGCAGAGCAGTTGTAATTCTGAGTGCTCTCCAGCCCTCACCTGGAGATTGGCAACAATGGTTCCCTGTGGGACTGACTGGTTTGGAGGGTGGGGTCTATGGCAGTGTACCTGTTTGAGGTCCCACCCCTCCTCAAACCTCACCCTCTTCAGGCTCCATCCCTCAAATCTTCAGGAATTTCCCATCTGGAGTTGGCAACCCTATCAGGACTGGCCCCAATGTGTTTTCTCCCAAAGGCCAAAGTAGGTGACAGGACCAAGCTTAGTTGCCTACCAACAGGCACTGAGGGGAATGTAGGGTTGCCAGCTCTAAGGAGGGAAATACCTGGAGGTTTGGGGGGTGTTTGATGGCTGCTGGGCCAAGATTGGCAACAATAGTTCCCCAGGAGCCCCATCGTAAATGCACCAAACAATTCCTAAAGATTTTCCAAAACACTACTCTGTCGATAAATTGCAACACTTTGAATTGGCACCAAAGCTTTAAGATCTCTCCAGCTGTCACCTGGAGACTGGCAACAGCTTGTCTGGAGTGTGGGCAGTATGGCATTGTATCTGTCTGAGGTCCCCCTCTTCCTCCTCCTCCTCCTCAGACCCCACCCTCAGCAGGCTTCATCCCTAAAATATCCTGGAAGTTTCCAACCTGGAGTTGGCAACCCTATGTCCTTTCCTGGCAACCATCAGCCAACCTTTATCTGCCTGTCTGTCTTAAGTTTTACACACACACCCCACAGCCTCTGCCTAGGGAAAGGGCAGTCTTTCCCTGCAGTGGTAACCAAAGCAGCTCTCCTCTCCCCTATGAGGTATGTTATGCAACTGAAAATTCCAACTGCCTTGCGGGGGGGGAGTTTGAGGTGTGGAATGGAGTGAAGTCCAATCAGCTTCCATATGCAAATGCCCTTGGAACGCTGGGCGGGACTGCACAAGGCAGCCTGTCAACCCAGCCAGTGTCTTCTGAGTGGCAGTTCTTCCGGCCTAACACTAAAGGGGGCAATTTTAGAACGTTGGTGCCCACTATTCAGTTATTATAAGGGAGAGATACTAAGGATTCGTTGATGTGGTTCTTACATTGTTTTGGCGGCCAGGATAGGCAAGGATCCAGAGTGCAAGTAGTGGCCTTCACCAATCCCAGGATCTTGTCAACATCCATATTTATTTATATCGTAAATTTCTAAAGAATTTCAAGGCAGGTTACAACATAATCAACATAAAATATAGCCCCCCCCATTGGGAGATTAAAACTTTCCCAGCTAAAATAATACAAATAAATCAATATTACACATTAAACACACCAAATAAGTGTAACCGTTTTAGCCTTAAAAAGGCGAGGTTAGTGACCAAAGAATCATAAATGTCAAATTTTATTTATTTATATCCTGCCCTTTCCCACAAGCAGGCTCAGGGCAGATCACAACATTTTGCTAAACAACATAATAACATTAAAACATTAAAATTAAACAAAAACAACAGTTTAAGCAAAGCTAACATTAAAATGAAATATAAAGTCAGTTTTAGACTAATCAGAATAAGATGGCAACTGTTCAAGGCAGTTCATAGTGCCTCTTGCAAGACGCTGAATTAGATAGTAGTTAATAGCAATTTGTTTTCTGATGAAACTTTGTTGCTCTCTTTGAGCAGGGCAAATCACAGCGGGCATTATAAGCACTGCAAATCACAGCAGGCATTATAAGCACTGCAAGCAGTGTGAGCAGGGGAGGCCGAGATGTATTGGACATCCACTGCCTCAAGCAAAGGCCTGGTGGAACAGTGCTGTTTTACAGGCCCTGTGGAAATGTAATGTCCTGCAGGGGGCTGATTTCAAGTGGGAGCATGTTCTACCAGGACAGGTCTAGGGCAGAAAAAGCCCTGGCCTTGGTTGAGGCTAATTGGATGTCTTTTGGGCCAGGGACTACCAGGAAATGTTGTTCTTCAGAGCGTAAAGCTCTCCGGGGCACATAAGGGACTGTCTAGATATGTTGGTCCCTGGCTGCATAGGGCTTTAAAGGTTAATACCATAACCTTGAACTGGATATCGTACTCAGTTGACAGCCAGTGCAATTGGTGCAACACCAGCTGAATGTGCACCCACACAGACATTGTTGTCAGCAAGCATGCTGTCACATTTTGCACTAGCTGCAGTTTCCGGGTCAGTTTCAAGAGCAGCCCCACATAGAGTGAGTTAGAATAATCCAACCTGAAAGTGATCATTTAAAACCTGAACCACACTTAAACATACAGCTTTTAGTTAAAAGTGATGAAAACAATGGCTATAGGAATGGTAGGCTTGGCTCATGTCCAAATATCATAGAATCATAGAATGTTAGAGTTGGAAGGGACCTTGCAGGTCATCTAGTCCAACCCCTTGCACTCTGCAGGATCATAGCCAAAAGATAGCCCTACAACATTACTCTACTTCAAGTGTGAGGAATTCCTTACATACCAATTTTAAAGGTTTGCTGGTGGAAATTGTGTCCAAATATGCACACCTAGTAGGTAAAGTCTTTCTCTGAAAGCACTAAGCCCATCTCACATTCCTTGTGTACATCTTCTGCCATGTGTGACCAATAAAATCTACTTCTGCTAACGTCCAAAGAACATTCCAACCCCAGATGCCAAGAATCATTGTGCAAGATTCCTATAGCAAGAGTCCAATATTTCCTGGATAGTATCCAGATTTTTTAGTATCAGCCCATTTTGAGACTAGAAATTCTAATTTGTGAGCAGGGTAATCAGATTCGCTTTCAGAGAGTCCTTGACTGGCAAAAAACTACTGGTCTAATCTTATCTTCATGTTCTTGGTATAATACTGCATCTAGGCCCTTGTGTGTCAAACAAATAACTTGGTAGGATCAGCAAAAACTAGAACTGTTGCATTAGTCAGGAAATAGATCAGTTGTCAAAAATCCTCAGTACAATTCGTATTCTATCTATCCCCAAAAGGCTCCAAAGGGTTCCAAAATTTTGCCTCAGAAAACCTATTTCTTGTTTTACATTTGAGTTTGATGTTGCTGGGCTGGTAACCACTCATAAGGTCAGTTTGGGGGGGGGTGTTGTTATGGTTTAGTTTTTTACAAATCACCAATAATATCCACTGTACCCTAAAAAGTTTTTTAACTTGCAGTAGTTGCATGGAGTTGGCCAAGATGTCAAAGGCTCTGTCATATCTGGGACTGTACTGATGCTCTCTTGAGATACTATATGAGCCACATACTTGACTGATATTCTGCAAAACTGGCTGTCAATAAACAACTTTAGATCATAAGCTTCCAATCTATCCAACACTTTCCAAAGTCTCTCTTCATGTTCTTCTAAACGTTTTCCAAATATCATCAGGTCATCAGGTCACTACAAATTTGGAACAAAAGAATACCTCATACTGCTTTTTCCATGAGGCACTGAAAAGTGTCTGGGGCCCCAGATATGTGCTCAAACTGGTAGAATCCTAAAGGGCAAATAACCACAGCTTTTTCTTTATCAGCCTCTCCTAAAGGAATCTGGTAATACCCATTTCTTAGATCTAAAATGGAGGAGGAGATTTGATTTATACCCCAACCTTCACTACCCAAAGGACTCTCAGAGTGGCTAACAATCTCCAAGAGGAAAGGCTGAAGGAGCTGGGTATGTTTATTTATTTATTTATTTATTTAATTTTATTTATACCCCGCCCTCCCCGCATTGCGGGCTCAGGGCGGCTTACAACAATAGGCACGTAGTGCGATAAAACAACAATAAAACAATTTAAAACACTTAATACATGGGCCACGCCCAAGGATCCCACGTGACTCAAACCCTCTCTCCCTATTGCACAACCCCAGGGGAGGTTACTGTGGCCTCCTGATGTTATTGCCACATTGGCTTCCGGTGGTGCTGTAACAGGCCCCATTGGTGGTAGTGGTGGTGGCGGCGGCTCCTATTCGAAAGCCTGGCGGAAGAGCTCCGTCTTGCAGGCCCTGCGGAACTGCAGCAGGTCCCGCAGGGCCCTGATCTCCTCTGGGAGCTCATCCCTTAGGTATGCTGGACCCTGGCCATGTAGGGCTTTAAAGGTGAGCACCAGCACTTTGAAGCGAATCCGGTATGCTATAGGCAGCCAGTGCAGCGCTTTCAGCACAGGCTGAATATGGTCCCTCCGAGAAAGACCCATCAGCAGCCTGGCTGCAGCATTCTGCACTAGCTGCAGCCTCCGAATCAGCGACAAAGGCAGCCCCATGTAGAGAGCGTTGCAGTAGTCTAGCCTTGAGGTGACCGTCGCGTGGATCACTGTGGCTAGGTCTTCGCCGCTGAGAAAGGGAACCAACTGCCGCACCAGCCGAAGATGGTAAAAGGCCGCTTTGGCAGTGGCTGCAACCTGGGCCTCCATCGATAAGGTGGAGTCCAGGAGCACTCCCAAACTCCTGACCTCCGAAGCTGGCACCAGCGGCGCCCCATCGAAGGCCGGGAGCGGGAGCCCCAATCCCTTCC
>NW_015168046.1:507954-508112 GCF_001447785.1 Gekko japonicus
ATCGGCATATTGATGACACCCAAGCCCATACCTCCGGACAATCTGGCCGAGGGGGCGCATATAGATGTTGAATAGTATCGGGGAGAGCACTGCCCCCTGAGGTACACCGCATTCAAGCGGGTACCTCCGGGACCGCTGCTCCCCTAATTCCACCCTCT
>NW_015168046.1:508307-508435 GCF_001447785.1 Gekko japonicus
ACGGAGGGCGTCAGTAAGGGCAACCAGTACAGTCTCCGTTCCATGCCCAGGTCGAAAGCCGGACTGGAATGGGTCAAGGGTGGAAGTGTCATCTAGGAAGCTCTGCAGCTGTGTCGCCACCGCCCTCT
>NW_015168046.1:509233-540450 GCF_001447785.1 Gekko japonicus
ATGGCCGCAGAGACTCGGCTGTGCCAATCCTCCACGAGCTCATCTAACGAACCGCCAGGGGGCATCGGATCCCGCAGAGCTGTCTGAAGCCGCATTGGGTCCATCAGGCTCCGCGGGCGAGCTAAAATATGCTCGCCGCCTAAACAGGGTCGGGGTGGGACATTTACGCGAGCCTTCAGGGCATAGTGGTCCGACCATGGTACCTCAATTGTGGTAATCCGGTCCACCGTACTCCCCGCCGCGAAGACCAAATCGAGCGTGTGCCCGGCCTGATGCGTGGGGCCCGATATTAATTGGGAGAGTCCCAGTGACGCCATGGACGCCACCAAGTCCGTAGCCCGACCCGAGGCCGCATCATCGGCATGGACGTTGAAGTCACCCAAGACCAGGAGCCGAGGGTGCTCCAACGCCCAGCCTGCTACGGCCTCGAGCAGGGATGGCAGACTACCAGCCGGTGCGCTAGGCGGTCGGTACACCAGCCAGATCGCCAAACTCTCCTCAGCCTCCAGCACCAGGCCGACACACTCTATGCCCGAGATCTCCGCAGCTGGCAGCGCCCTGAAGGAGCAAGCCTCTCGCACAAATATCGCCACTCCTCCCCCCCGCCCCCTATTCCTTGATTGGTGTAGGACCGAGAACCCGGGCGGGGCAAGCTGGGAGAGAGCTACAGTCTCCCCGCACCGCACCCAGGTCTCGATCACGCAAGCCAGGTCCACCTGTTGTTCTGTAATAAAGTCCCGAAGGACGATGGTCTTATTATTGATGGACTTGGCGTTGCACAGCACCAATGTCGGAGGGGGGTACATAATCCGAGCCCCACTGCCAACATCCTTCGGGATGGGCCTCAGGCTGGAAGGGTGCCGAGCTCTTATGGTTCTCCGCACCCTTCCTTTTCTCCCTAGCCTGGGCCCACCGCAATACTTCCCCCGCCCAGAGAGCACCGGAATCAGCTGTATAGACATTGCTGCCACAGGACGGTCTACGCTACCAGCACCTAACCGTCCGCACAGTTGGTCTCCCAGCTCACTTCCTGCCTCCCCAAAAGTGCAACAACAACTTATGCTACGCTCACCACCGGAAAAAAATTATTCATCCACTCACTCTCACTCACTCAGTGGTGCACGCAGGCTACCTACAGTCACGCAACAGCCACTCATACCCCGATCCACTCATTCTTGGCAACAATGACGTTTGACAATCAACGACCCCCTGAAGGTTAAACAACTACCACCACAGCCAATTAACTAACTATTGCACTATATCCTTCACAGATGGTCCTGTTCCCGTCCAGTTCCCTTGTTGGACACTAGTGGGCCTTGATGGTCTCAGGCCCTCCGCACTCACTCCTTCCCACCGATGACCACTAGGGGGCCATACTGTCTTCTGGGTCTTCCAGGCACCAGGCAGAACCCCGTAATCGTCCTCCGGGCCCCGGGCCAGCCGAAAGCACAGGCCTCCACCAGCACACCCAGGACAGTACACCATGGGCCCACAGGCACAGACCCGCTCCGTCCCAGCGCCGACGCTCCTGCCAGCTCCTGCCAGCTGCACTCTCTCCGCCAACACCGTCGTCAGGACGCCCCCACCGGCTCCTCTGCCGGCTCCTCCACCTCTCTCAGGAGCCGCTCCGGTAGCTTCAGCACCGGCCCCGACGCCCCAGCCAATCCACCGCCACTCCCAGGCACGCCGGCACGCCGCTCGGGAGGCCCAGGAGGAGAGAGCAGCCTCCCCAGTTGTCCCTCCGCAATTCCACTGCCGCCCGCAGGCGCACCGGTCCGCCGCCCAGGCACCCCGGTAAGCAACAGGGGTTCCCTCGGTCGTCCCGGGTTGCGGCCCCCACTCCGTATCTGCCGCCAAGCGCTCGGCCGAACCCTCCTGCCGTCCAGGCCTCCCGGGACCGCGCCGCCCCGTCTCTTGTGCTGCCGCCTCTCGCCTCGCCCCCACTCGTCCTGCCAGTCGTGGCCGCACGCCAGACCGGGGCTGCAGGCAGCGGATGACCCGTAGACAGGCCGAGTCAGCACACGGCACAGCAGCGAAGCTTGGTCTCACCAGGGATGGGAGCTTTCGGGCTTTCCACGTCCCACACTGTACCCCGATGTTCTGGGTCAGGTGCATCTCCTGCCCGCAGTGATCTCGTTGTTCTATTGCTCTGTTGTAGCTGTTATTTGGCCCCTTGCTCTACCGGGCTCGGTGTAACACACCTACGCCGTCGCCATCTTGTTCCAAGTGGAGCATGGAGAGGAGACACCTGAGAGGTGATATGATAACCATCTTCAAGTACTTGAAGAGCTGTCATATAGAGGATGGTACAGAGTTGTTTTCTGTTGCCCCAGAACCAACAGGTTGAAATTAAATCAGAAGAGGGAGAACATTAGGAAGAACTTCCTGACAGAGTGGTTCCTCAGTGGAACAGGCTTCCTCAGGAGATAGTGGGTTCTCCTTCTTTGGAGGTTTTCAAACAGAGAATAGGTGGCCATCTGACAGCAATGCTGATTGAGTGAACTTGGGCAGATCATGAGAGGGAGGCCAGGAAGGGTTGCATCAATGCTTAGTTCTTGTGGTCCTTTCTTACATGCCCAGGGAAATGCTGATCACCACTTTGGGGTCAGGAAGCAATTTTTCTCCAGGCCAGTTTGGCCAGAGATCCTGGAGGGTTTTTCTCATCTTCTGGGCGTGGGTCACTGCAGGTGTGGAGGGGGAGGTATTTGTGAATTTCCTGCATTGTGCAGAGGGTTGGACCAGATGACCCTGGAGGCCCTTCCAACTCTATGATTCCTTTCCTTTCCCCTCCCCACAACAGACACCCTGTGAGATAGGTGGGGCTGAGTGAGCTCTTTTGAGAATTGACCCAAAGTCACACCAGCAGCTGCATGTGGAGGAGTGGGGAATCAAACCCGGTTCTCCCAGATTAGAGTCCACGCTCCTAACCACTACACCAAACTGCACAACTTACTTTCTAGGATACAATCTAGTGCATCTTCTATTCAGGGTGTAGTGTACTGGTCTGGTATTGTTTGTTTATTCAAAGTCTGATAGTATACACACATCCTTGTTGTGGGTGCCAGTCCCTTCAACCAGGGTTGGCCTCTTAGGATCCTCCTTGGCCTTCTCTTGTGAGTTTCACTCACCCTCCTGCAGCCTACCCATCTCTCAGGGAGAGCCGACTGAAGCTCCTCAATGCCACTTGGGCTCCACAAACTCACTCTGAGGGCCACACACATCTTGGCATTCTTCTTCCAGACCACCACTATGGGTAGAACCATGTGGACTGTGGGATTCAGAAATTACAACATTTGTTAGTAACTGCTAGAGATGTTCCCACATACCCTCCATTTCTTTTTCTTTTTTTCTTTTTTTTGGTAAACAAATTTTAGTTTCTTAGGAATTCAACATTTAAAATTTAACCATTTCATCCTTTCCATTGTCTACCCCATTCTCATTTCCTCCCCTCCCTCCAGTGGCTTCCCACAATGCTTCCCCCCTCCACTCCACATTAGTTTACATCATCAATTATATCATTTTCTTTTCATTACAGTCTCAGATAACATCATTTGACTTAATATTGATCTAAACATATTAAGTTTTGTTTCACATCCCAGTTCTTCTCCAGATATATTTTAAAGTCACTCCATTCTTGAAAAAACACGTCATCTTCTTTGTTATTCAACTTTTTCGTGATTTTATCCATTTCTGCCATGAACAGAACTTTTTGTATCCAGTCTTCGATTTCTGGCACTTTCTCTGTTTTCCAAAATTGTGCATAAATCATTCTCGCTGTTGTGATTAAGTACCAGAATAAAGTCTTTTTGTTCGTATTGACTTCTTCCATTTTCAGTCCCAAAAGCAGAATTTCTGGTGCCTTTTTGAAAGAGCATTTCAGTATTTTTTGCATTTCTTTGTGGACTTTTGTCCAAAAGTCTACAGCTTTCTCGCAAGTCCACCACATATGGTAAAATGAGCCCTCATGACTCTTACATTTCCAACATTTTTTTGACATATTCTGGTTCATATTTGCAATTTTCTTCGGGGTCATGTACCACCTATACATCATTTTATAACAATTCTCTCTAACATTGGTACAAGGCGATATCTTAATAGAGTTTTTCCACAAATATTCCCAGGTTTCAATAAACACTTCCTTGTTCATATTTATTGCCCATTTTATCATTTGCTCTTTCACAGTTTCCTCTTCTGTATACCATTTTAACAACACTTTATACATTTTAGAGATATTTTTCCCCCTCCACTTTCCCAAACATTTTCCATTTCATTTTTTTCCTCTCTAAAACCATAATTTCTTTTATCTGATCTAAAAAGATCATAAATCTGCATGTATTTCAGCCATTCATATTCATATTCAATTTCATTCTGCTTTTTCATTACCCATTCTGTTCCACTATGGGTAGAACCATGTGGACTGTGGGATTCAGAAATTACGACATTTGTTAGTAACTGCTAGAGATGTTCCCACATACCCTCCATTTCTGAGGAAGTTGTCATTTGTGAATACTGTCTGAATGCTTAAGGATCATGCAGTCTGCTGTGTAGTACCCTCTTTGCACATCCCACATCCCCGTCATTCAATGAGAACACTCAAGAGCATTTGGAGAGCTTTCCCCTCAGCTAAATCTTCCATTCTTCATGCATCAGGGAGTCTTTAAAATCAAAGCAGTCAGGGTCAATCAGCAAGTTGTGGTGGCAGTTGAACAGAGAGAGAGAAAAGCCCCACCAGATGGTGGGAAAACCCAGGAGGGCAGGGTGGAGTAGGGCTTGCAGGCCAGAGCAGGACTGTTCCGCCACAACAGTACTTTCCTCTTTACCTTGCTGGCATATATTTCACAGGCAACGTCTTCTCACTCCTTTGCTGGTAATAATAATCAGTTCTCTATTTGCAATAGTTGGTGAGTATGCTGAAAAGATCTGGATTTGTTCCCACCAGCACAGGCATCTCAGACCCCCCCCCCCGGAGTTAAGAGATATCAAAGCAGTGGTGTATACTTCTTTCTTTAATCCAACAACCTCTATAGGAAATTCTAAATTTCCTATAATGTAACCTTCATAAGGATATTCTTCTTTGGTCAACTATATGAACTCAGTCCTGTTAAAGGCTGTATATGTAAGTGCTTCAGGATCTTCTTATAAAAGGTTTAAAAACTGTGGTCACGTGACCCTGTATCCAACACAGCAATAATCTTCAAGCCTTTAGTCATTATAGGGACCTCTGTCTGTGGTCCTGGATGTGAACACCCTTTCATTAGGAGCCTTGAATGGCTCATTTCCCAATTCGCTTGCAGATTTTTCAGGTTCTTTCACCTCATCTAATTTCTGATATACTAAAATGTTTTTTTCCCCCAGACATCTTATTGCAAGGTACCTATCTTTTCTACACTAATAGCAAAAACATTAGTTATTACTTTTATCCACTGGAATAATTACATAGAGAGCTTCTAGGTGCTGTGGTTTGGAGCTGCTTAGGTTGTATAGATACAAACAAGCTCACATTGCTGTGCAATTTGACCACTGGCTTAGTAAGAGCCTGGACTTGCTGTGTGACATCATGCATATTCATCATCAACACTTTAGGCTGTTGCCCTGACATTCTGCTGACGAAAGTACCATGACAAAGCCCCTTTTTAGACTTCTTGGAATTCCCTCATCAGTATGGAATAATTAGGAGGATTTTCTTGCCATTCACTAAGCCTCAGTTTGATAAAAGTTATTTAATGTGTGCCAGCCTAGCATTGCCCATTGGTTCAGGCTCCACTGCTTGTTCATCTACACAGCCTTTGGCAACAGCTTTTCCAAGTGTTGTATAAAGATGGAGACCTTCTCACCCTTGAACTGGTCGATATTATAGAATTTAAAATACAACTTCTCAGCACCCTCCATGCTGCCAAAAATATGATCCAGGCCCCCCAAAGGATCAGAGGTACTGACTTCCGGACAACTGATCTTCAGAGTGCAATTCACATTTGGACAGGCCCTCTGAGGCACTTTATAACTTGTATCTGATACTTTCCATTTTTGTAGCATCTCTGAGGTATTCTCAAGCCACTGCTCAAAAACCTCTTCCTTGGTATTTTAACTGCTTCCCCTGAGAAAAGTCTTAGCTTCTAATAAGGAATGGATTCAGGGTGGGGATGAATAACATTCCCCAGCACTTTCCCCAAAACCTGAGCCCATGCCTTAGGACAGGCATTAATATTTGAAGTTGGCACAGTAATGCCCTGTAAACCTGTCATGTTCTTTATGGTTTTTCCTTCTTTTTCCAAGAACAGTTATTATTTTTTGAGAATTCCACATCTAAAGTACTAGACAAATCACTTAAGCTAGGTATGAACTTCCAAATTCTGTTATCTGTTATAACCTTGCTTGGTATGAGTAAAGATTTTATGGCCTTTTTCATCTCACATAATGCAGCATAAGCATTGTTCAGGTATTGAGTGGAGGGACAATCCTGTGGCACTGCATTCCAGTTGTCTTCCCTCCTGTAACCCTTTTAGTCTTAAAAGGGCCAGAATTGTGGATGTCCTATTTAACATATGAACAGCACTTAAACTGTGTTTATTTAAATGTGGGGAAAACAATGGGTATAGAACTAGGAGTTTTAAATACAGCAGTGTGAATGATAAAATATACTGAGCTGTCCCAAAGTCAGGGTGAAAAGAGAAGGGAGTCTCTGGAGTCTCTGACTCACAAATTGCAGACAGTACTCATGGTACAGTTTTTCTTCTTTACAGGCTCTGAGAAGCCATAGTTTCCTTATAGTCACAGTCCCATATCCACTCAGGATCAAAGATTCACACCAGAAGATGGCCACTCTTCTGCCAACTGCCTTTCTACATCTCCACAAGCTTTTCTTTTCTTTTTTTTTACTCTGGAATGACTTCAGAAATTCTCTACTCTCTCAGGAGATAAACAGTAAAAGCAGTAAAACAATAATTAGAACAAATCTCAGTCAATACAAGAATAGCAGAGTATTAAATAAGAGAAGCATATTATTAAAGAAAGCACACACAAGAAAAGCAAACAAAAATGTATTCTTAAACAAGAGCAAAAACAAAAACATCCCCCCCCAATCAACAAAAAGCCCATGCCAATACGTATGCTTTGGTGGAGACTGTAACTTTGGTTCCAGGCAAGCTGTGTAGATGGTGTCAATCCTTAACTGAAAAACAGCCCTGTTTCTAGTTGTGGTCCACCTGTCCTCTAGTACTGGTGGCAGATGAAGTTGGGGCTGCAATTAGCCCTTCAGGTAATCTGGTCCCAAGCCATTCAGGGCTTCAGGTGTCAAAATTAGCTTTTAAATAACCAACCCCCAAACAAGACTATCAACAAAGCAACTGTGTTAGGGCACATTAAACATGTTCTGTATAAAAACGCGCATCACCACTTTGATTGCTGCATTTTTTAGCGGTCATAATTTTCAAACTACCTTCACAAGCAACCCCAAGTAAAACTTGTTGGAGTAATTACTCTGGATATTATCAGTGCACTGGTAACTGTAACCAAATACTTCTGATTCATATTCTGGTATTTATTCGGTTTTTATTTATTTTACAAAAATTATCTATACACCTGCCTTTCTGCCCTCATAAGGGCCACCAAGGTTTCTGGAGCTGCTTATGGGGATCTTAGCCCACTAGTTGTATTGCAGCAACCATAGGTATTTTTCAAGTCAAATATTTACACATAGTCCCAGTGCTTCACTTCTATTAAGAGCTGATGTACAAAATAAACATACAATCCTGTTTGCATACATTACCTCAGCAATTCAGCACCCTTTCTGTTGCTAAAGCACTGTTTTAGTGGCAGAAATACCAAGCAGCAATATGTGACTTTCATTTAGATATAAGAACCAGATTAAGTACTACTGCTAGTATTTCACCTTTATTTAATGCCAATGATGTGCTATGTGTATGGGTCTCACTGGTTTCCTCGAGTTATGTTTGGTGATAGCAATGTATGATTTCAGTCACTGTGCAAATTAACTCATTGGCTTAGGGCATACTTATGCGTGACTTTTTAGCTGCCATGATGCACAGATAGAATTGTGAGAGACACATCACAAGAACTATTCTTGTTTATTCTCCCTTATGCCCATGGTTTCAGTATTTAGAAACTGTGGTAAGAGCTAACTGCTTGCAGTCTCTATACCAGTCGAAGCATTTATGCTCAATAGAAAATTGTAACATGCCAAATGGTGTGGCAATAATATGTCTAATGCTGTTAGCTTTAGCGAGCCAGTGAAGCTGCTGTGTTATCCACTGGCATGTTCACAGTGTAGTGAACTGTCTCTTTCTGCCTGGATGTTTTTTCAATGATGCCAACGGGCACTGATGGTGATAAACAATTTAGATTGACAGATGGCCCGGAAAGGAGTTGTCTGATGCTTAATACTCCTGCCAGCAAAATTCATGACTCATCTTTCATTTTGGATGCACATGGAATATTCTAGATAGACTAGAAAGCAACCTCTTGTGTGAAATCCTAATGTATACTGAGCAAAGCCTACAGATTTCAGAAGCTAGTATTGCCATAATTTGATCCCTGCCTCTATGATGTTATTTACTGTCAATAGTTTTTGCTATATGGCTACTGGAAAATGAGATTAAAAAAAAGATTTTACAAACCTAGTATCTCCACAGATTGGGGGGTGGGAGATGGAAATCCCACCCCAAACACACACACAATCAAAATTCCACCTCCCTAAATCTAAAAGTCTCAGTGGATTGAATTATGAGAGCAGGGAGCTATTTGGACTCCTCCCCCCCTCGAGTTTCTTCTTCCAGGGTCTCAGGAGTTTCAGTAGACCCTCCTTTCCTTCCTTTAATTGACTCTCATATGCTTTAACTTACTGTATACTTCTGCAACATATTCAGTCCTCATGTGGCTGTTTGTTTTGTTGTTATTGTTGTTGTTACTTTTCAACTCCCCCCACCCCATCTTGCCTGTGAGTGACCTGGTTTTGTAACTGCCATGGGAGATGTTCATTTTGCTACTAAATACAATAATTGCATCTGTTATCAGACCCAAATGAACTACACATTATGTGGGAGATCCCTGCTTGGATATCCTGACTTTTGGGGAGCCTGAAATGCAGTTATGGGGGCCATCAGTTTTTTTAAGAGCAACAGCATAGGTGTAGACATATAATTCTTCCCATTAATAACTCCTCATCTCCCCTTCCCTAGAGTGACTTTATTACACTTAGTCACACTTCCCCTGTCTACTTACCCTAATCAATAGACTTTATCTGGCTCAATAGCCTCTCCCATCCTGTATGCAAGGGTCAGTAGAGGAACACTTACACCTTTAGTTTACATTTTGCAATCTCTTTTTAAAATATTTTTTATTTTATAAAAACAACAAACAAACACAACAACAAAGACAAAAGAAAACTACATTTTGCAATCTCATCAGGAAGACTTCCAGTTTACCTTGGATAAATTAATTCACCAGGAAAGCTCCTCCATTAGCATGTTACAGCCTGGGGAACTACTACAAGATAATGACTCAGCCCTACCCCACCTTCCTGTGTAGAGAAAAATTCCCTTCCTGCCATTTTTCTTCTCACCTTGACACAGAGAGTACTCCATCTTTCTGTGTTATACCTCTGAGGATGCCAGTCACAGCTGCTGGTGAAACATCAGGTCCTACAGTGCCAAGACCACAGCCACAGAGCCAGGAAAATCTACAATAACTAATGACCTCTAGCCATGAAAGCCTTCGACAACATATCATTAAACACCATTGACAACACTTATGCTGGACTGTCACGTGTTTCCCAGGTCTTTGTCTACCTTGGGAAAGCTGTTCAAGGTATTGTTTTTTGGGAACACATGTTTTGCCTTTTAACCATAGCACGCAGCTTCCAGTCTGTGTCTGTGTGTTCCAGGGGCCCACTTGCATCACACCCCCATCTCCGTTTGGGTTCCTTTCCATCTCCGTGAAATCCTGGTTTGTTTCACAGCCTTCTACAAAGACTCTACTCTCCTGGACTTGATTATAATTTCCCTGAAAGACCTCCTTCTATTCCCACTCCTTCCTTTGTTTCCATTAGCTAGTGTGTATGTGTTATGTACTGAGCCTGAACAGTACCTGGAAACTGGTTAAACTTGTTCCACCCAGAACAATAGCTAGCCAGGATCCTGGAATGGATCTATAGAATAGTAGTTATAATGTAAATAGCCTATCGGTGGTGGTGGGGTGTGGTGGGGTGTGGTCTTTGCAGGATTTATAAACAGGGCTGCAAGGCCAGGTTTTCAGTCTTAGAGTTGAGCTGAAATCACTAATAAACTATGAGCTGATCACTATACGCGTCTCGAGCCCAGTATATTTCAGTATGTTATCTTTCAGTGTAAATTTGCTTGTTTGTGTGTGTACTCCTTGTTCAATAAAAACCCATTACTTTCAACCCAGACTGGTTTATTTCTGAGAGGTTCTCTAAGAGAAAAATCCCTGTAAATGCTGGTGGAGATCACACTAGTTACCCTCCTCTCACAAAGCTCTGTCTCCTTCGCGAATTTCCCCACTCAAAAAGGAGACAGCCCCTTTTGATAACAGACAGATGTTCTGTACTTTGTGCATTTAATAGTTCTTGAAAGACAAAACATGTATTCAGTAACTGTTTTAGCAAAATATTGTTCCTTGATACTTGTTCTCTTAGGAGTGAGACATTTAGAAGAAAAAGAAGAGAAGAAGAAGAGATTGGATTTATACCCCACCCTTCACTTGCGTCTCAGAGTGGCTTACAAACTCCTTTCCCTTCCCCTCCTCACAACTGACACCCTGTGAGGTAGGTGGGGCTGAGAGAGCTCTGAGAGAATTTCTCTTGAGAGAACAGCTCTGACAGAACTATGGCTTGCCCAAGGCCATCCAGCAGCTGCAAGTGAAGGAGTGGGGAATCAAACCCGGTTCTCCCAGATTAGAGTCCACACACTTAACCACTACACCAAAGTAGATATGTAGGGTATCTGTAAAGTGTTTGTTGTGAAATGGACAAGCTGAGCAGGCTTTACAGAGCTGCAGTGGCAAGCATCCTGAAAATGCTAATTCTCAATCAGTTCAGTGAAATCTGAATTCTTTCCCCACCAAATGTTTTAGTGATTCCTGGATCAGGTCAATCGTTAGAAATAGTGAGGCTTTCAGTTACACAACACCCTAACTGACAAATAAGATCAATTCAGAGACCTTTCTATGGGTGTCTCCACTTGCAGCAGTATGGTCAGTGAGCATGAGGCCAGGGTTTTCTCTGTTACAGCTTTGGGATTTAGCTCTTACCTTTGTGTCTTTCGGGGCATCAAGCAAAGACTTAAAAATTCTTTTAACCCTTTGTTAAATGGTTTAGCTTGATAAATAATGACTCTTTACTGGTTCTTCTGCCATGTGTATTATTGAATTCACCTTATGTCGTATTCTGTTAAATGTTTGTCTTGTGTTTTATAGTATTTACAAGAGGAGGACACGCAAGGACTTTCAGGGGAATCTCATTTTTCCCTTCCCCTTGTTCCACTTTTCCTTTTCTCCTCTCTGCTTTTCCTTTTTCCTTCTCCTCCTTCCCACTCAGCAGCCAACCTACCTGTATCTGCTTTCCTGTCTTCAGCTTTCTCTCCTTCCCTCCCCCTAGCAGCCTTTCACCATGAAATTCTGGCCAAGTTTCATGGTGCCACCTGGGCCTGGCCCAGCTGTGCAGAGGGAAACCCTCAAGGACTTGGAATAGACTTGGAATAGACATCTCACTTTACTGTGTATCCCCCCACTCTTTTATCTTTCCCTCCTCCTGACATCCACCAGATCCTCACCTTTCCTTGCTTCCTTCTCTCCTTCCCACCCATCAAACTGTTTTATCTGCACCCCTCATCTCCAGCTATATTATTTATTTACTTTATTTATAACCTTCTTTTGTCTATAAAGGGGACCCAAAGCAGCTTATATCCTCCTCCTGTTCTCCATTTTATCCTCACAGCAACCCCATGAGACAGATTAGTCTGAGTGTGTGTAACTGGCCCAAAGTAACCCAATAAATTCCTGCAACAGAGTAGAAATTTGAACCTGGCTTCCCAGATCCTAGTGTGAAACTCTGACTGCTACAGTGGTTTTCATGGTATAGCTGCTGTTGAATAGCAGCAGGCAGCCAATCTTGGATGAGTCATTCAAGTAGCATTGTAGCAATGAGTCCTCCCTCAAAGGCCAAAACAGCCCTGTAAGGAGCCCCTCCCTGTCCCCCTGCCTTCCCTGACAGAAACCAAGGCTTGAATAGTATTGTGGTTGCCCAGAAACAGCCACTAAGGGCATCTGCTTCTTAAACCTACAGGCAATCCTTTTATCATTTGGGGGTTTTCACCCACCCCTTTAAGATTTCCACACACTCCAAAATCAGTTCGCTCTCTGATCTGTCATTCAGAGGGTCTCCCTATTCACTGGCTGCTTTGCCTGAGTCCTCTCTCCAACATTCTAAACATTTTGCTAATCCTCTCCCCCCCATAGCCAGTCAGAACACAGCGGTTATTTGCATATGCAGACTCATTGGCCTCTGCCTCGGAACACAGAGGTCGTTTGCGGATGCGACTTGATTGGCTTTTGCCTCTAACATTCTAAACAGTTTGCTCTTCTGAGGTAAAATGAGTCCAATCTCCAGGTGAGGGCTGGAGATCACTCAAAATTACAATTGTTCTTTAGGTAGCAGAGATCAGTTCCTCTGGAGAAAATGGTGGGCTCTGTATCCTTATATGCTGCTGAGGTACCCCCCGTATGACAGCCAATGTGACGTAGCAGTCAGGGCTTCAGAGCACGGGAGAGGCTGCAGGTGTGTGTGGGGGGGTGGAAAGCTGAAGAGTGAGGGGGAAATAAAGGGAGGTTGATGATTGGCTGGGAAGGAGATAGGGTTGCCAACTCCAGGTGGGAAATTCCTGGAGATGGGAGGGATGGAGCCTGGAGAGGGTGAGGTTTCAAGAGGCGTGGGACCTCGGACAGGTACAAAGCCATAGACTCCACCCTCCAAACCAACTATCCCTTCTGGGGAACTATCGTTGCCCCCAATCTCCAGGTGAGGGCTGGAGATCACTCAAAATTACAATTGTTCTTTAGGTAGCAGAGATCAGTTCCTCTGGAGAAAATGGTGGACTTAGTGTCATTATACCCTGCTGAGGTCGCCACAGCAAATTGACACTGAGTGTCCAAGGCCAGGGCACCCGCCCAGAGCCTCTTTCTAGAGGCCGCTGTATTTCTTTCCACAACAGGCCTTTTTCCTTGTAAATAAATAAATATATTTCAAGTAAAGTATTTCTTGCTACAGCTAATTGTTCATTGACCATCTTTTATGTCCAACATGTTGATATGATACATTCCACCATACTCAACAAGGCATTTGAATATGTATGACAGAACAACTCATGACCATGAATTATGGAGGGAAAGAAAAAAAAGCTGACCATAGATTAAAAACCACAGGAGTATAACAGAGAAGGCCCTACAAAACAGTCAAAGAAAACAAAGAACAGAGAGGGACCTACAGAAAAAACTCCCATTCCCATATCCATATGTACTATATATATGAAGACATCCCAAAGTCCACTTTAGGGTCCACTTAGCCAGTTTAACTACTGATTTCTTAATGATTAACTGCTAATTTCTGATTTCTTTATTCAGAATGTTTAGATATGGTAACATAGCTCTAATCATACCTTTAAATAGGACTAAATAAATACCTAGATACTAACAGGAAGTTAAAATAATGCTATTAATGTGCAACAAGAATAGTTTCTGAAGTACTTCCTTGACCAGTTCCCCCACTCTTTGCCAACGTATTCCAAAATAAGGTTAAGGATAGTATTGCCATCTACTGGCTGTGTGTATTATTATTAAAATGTTGGCCATAATTTCATGCCTTAGCCTTCATGGCTAAAATTTTAACAAGGGGCTCAATGCAAACTTAAAATAGTAAGAGGAATTCACCAGGATGGTGAGGGTGGTTACAGCAGTATTATGGTCAGTATTGGCTAGGAAATATAAGAAGACTCCTGCATGATCAGACTAGTTGTTCACCAGTTTTAGCATCTTCTTCCTCGACTTACTAAATGCCTCTAGAAGGCTCATGAACAAAGAACAGAGTAGAAAGGCTCACCTGCTATTGCCCCAGCAACTGGCATGAAATGGCATACTCTTTTTGAACACATAGAATACATTTACCCTCCATGGCTAATAATTTTGTCTAGCCATCTAAGCCTGCAGCCCTCACTGTATCCTGTGTCACTGGATTCTATGTTAATTATGTGTTGTATGAAGAAATACTGCTTCTTGTCTCTACTGAATCCACAATGTGTGTCTGTACTGCATCCACTGTCTGTCAACTTCTCTGGGGCCTATAAAGTTAAAAGAAGTGAAAGTGGAGAATAGTTTCTAGACTGAGCCTGGGGTCAACCGGTGGGCCTCTGGAAAAAAAATGCAGGGAAAAAAGATATAGAACCATACAGTAAAATATAGGATATAGACTGTATTCAGACACAATAAACTGATTTATTTAAAGCACAGTTTCTCCCACAAACCCTGGTTGTTCTATCAGACATACTGAATAGATCACACACAAATCCCATTTGTCTCCTGCTTACCTTCTTTCCCATTCCTAAGCAGCATCCTCAAATGCTATTTTAAACTCTTGCTAAGCCTCACTTCTTTATGCAGTCTGCTTGCTACTGGCCAACTGCAATAAAAAGGAGGGGAACAACAAGTGTGATCAGAAACCTAAGAAGCAAATATCTAAAGTTTGGAGAGAGAAATATACTTTATAAAACTTCATAATAAAAAAACTGCACAACAGCTTGTTTTTCTGGTATTTGTATGGGAAAAAGTGAGAGTAGCTTTACTTGTTTAACAGGTCTACAACTTCTGCTGGTTGCTAATGAGAGTAATCCTAAACAGATTTACTCAGAAGTAAATTCCTTTTTATTCAATGGGGCTTACTCCTGTAACAGGTTAACCTTTAACACACACACACACACACCGCAAGGGAAACATTTCTTTTAAAACACACACGTGGAATCAAAGGGCCTACTTGGCCGCTCTAAAACAATGCATTAACCACTATATCAAGGGGTATATAGAGATGGCTGCTCTCTTTGGTACCCAGTTTCTATATGTTTCAGCCCTCTGACTGAAGAGAAGTCAGAAGTTTACTTATTTCCAGGTATCGAGTGAAAAACTTGTAACCCAGCCAAATTTCACTTTATCTTCTAAGATGTTTATTTAAAATCAATGTAATTATTCTTGAAATGAGTAAATATGAAAGAATCACTATGATACAACCCAATACAGAGTAAATGAAATCATAAACAGAAATATATACATATCATTTATCCCTTATCATATCTAAAGATTAAAAGATAAAATACAATGTCTGGGATTCTCACCAAAGTACTCTGAGAAAGGGGTGTTTGGGGGGTGGCAATATGGGCCCAGATATGTAAACACACATAACCGTACCAAAACTTACCAATTTGTCACTTCTGATGGTATGAGGTGAGCACTTCTCTGAGCTTAGCAGAAATTTCCCATAGAAATATATGTATCAAAACTCTGAACTGTTGGATCAACTTGTTCAGAGATTTTTCTGGGCATTAATCCATCTATTTAAAGTTCTTTCCAAGGATAGAGCTGAAAACATAACTGAGAAAGTAGAACCTGCATATGTTCTACAAATCTGAAAACTAAAACAATTTGTCAGGCATGCTGTTTGTTCAGCCAGTAGTCTGACAGACAAGAATCTGTTATACCCTGGGAAGGGTCTACTATCGATTTTTCAGAGATTAATTTTTAAAAATGCCACATACCATATACAACTAATGCTACTATGCTAGGGTAAATCTACCTTTTTTCTGACAGGGATTTTTCTGTTTTTCTTAGGTGTATGATAAGCAGAAATTCAATGGGTATATTCTTTCCTGGTCTAGGGATATGTGTGGGGTTTTGGGTTTTTTTTTTTCCAAGCTTAACATTATGAAAATAAAAAAGTGAAATATTTTATCTTCCTTGGTATTGTAGATGTTGCAATTGGCAGAGAGATGAAGTGGATAACTTCTGTTGCCAGTCTAGAGAGAAGAAAAGTAAAAACTTGGGGACCACTGTATTCCATTCTTAGAAATCAGACTATCTGATCGACCCCTTTTTTCTTTGCAAGGACACTGGGCACAGAGCAGCTTTCCAGGATCTTCATGCTGGTTCTTTGCTCACACAGTTCACTTTTTGCTGCCACCTGCCTCAGTCCCAGTTTCTCAGGCTGGCAGATCACCTGACACCAAGCTGACTGAAACCTAAAATGACAAGGTGAAGTGGGAGGTCAAGGGAAAAATGCTACTCATACAAAGTGTCTGTAAGGCAGAGCAGAGAAGTGGGAGTCGATCTCCATAGTGATTCCTACCCAGGAGCCACTACAGGCCATTCAGAGGCACTTCTTCAACAGTTACATTTAAACAGACCCTTTTATTCAGCAGGCAGAACAAAGGAAGAGACTACAGCCTTAGCCACAAAGCCTGAAGCGTCCCTGATAAACTGCTTTTTGAATAGTACATTCAAGTATCTTGCATTCATACAACTCCTGACATCTCTATCACCCTCCTGACATGAACTGCCTACCCAAAATATATTTTAAACAATGTGGAATGAACTCTTTGCCTTACAAGAACTGTCAGCTTGTCATACCTATACAGATTAAGATTTTATAGATTTAAAAAAGGCTCACAGTTATTTCATAGTCCCTTCTACACTAACAACACAAGGACCAGGCAAGAAACACTACTAATACCATAGTATCACACAGAGGTCAATTCGGGGGGGATCGCAGTTCCCCCGGGTGAAGTGCAGGGGGCGGGGCACATGACAAAGCCCCGCCCCTTCTTTCGGCCGCCCCCTTATTCCAGCCTCATTCTGTTGCAGAAGGAGGAAGAAGCAGGAGGGTAAGTTGGCGACCTCCCGCTCTGGCTGGCCGAGGCCACTCCACGTGGCCTCCGCAAGGACTCCCAGTCCCATCCAGGAGCTTCCCCGAGGTAGCTGTGTTTGTCTGTTGCTGCAAAATAGTCCCAAGAGTTCAAATAGCACCTTTAAGACTAACAAACAGCACCTTTAAGACTAACCTTTAAGACTAAGACTGAGTGGTTGGTGTAGCCTTATGACACACTTCTGGTGATGGCAGGGGGTGTGGCCTTATGACACACTTCCGGTGATTTCAGGGGTGTGTGGCCTCATGACACACTTCCGGTGATGTCAGGGGGTGTGGCATATGCTAATGAGTTATGTTAATGAGTTCCCCTAGCTCTGCCACAGGAAGTGGTGGGTGCTACAAGCATGGACGGCTTCAAAAGGGAATTAGATAAGCATATGGAGCAGAGGTCCATCAGTGGCTATTAGCCACAAGGTATAGCTAGGGGCTCTGGGGCAAGTGATGCTCTGTCTTCTTGGTGCTTGGGGGGGGTCAACAGTGGGAGGGCTTCTAATGTCCTGGCCCCACTGCTGGACCTCCTGATGGCACTGGTATTTCTGGCCACTGTGTGACACAGAGTGTTGGACTGGATGGGCCTTTGGCCTGATCCAACATTGGCGTCTCTTATGTTCTTATGTTCTTATGTTCTTCTACAAAACGACCCCTATCACACACACACAAATCTATTTAGGTAGGCAAAAAGAAAGTACACCTTACTTTGAAAAAAACTGACAATCTTCTTTCATATTCAGATGCACTGTTATTGAATCCCACTCCCCCAATATGTTTGGCAAAATTGCAGGATTTCCCCTGAACTGAAATGTTAGATGCAGGTTTTTGAAAAGCCCAATTCTCTGTCCATATTTGTAGTAAAAGAGAAATCTGGGAGGGTATTCTAAATTTAGAATGTAAGCTTATTTCTTGTTACTACCTATAGATGAACTATAAAATACGTTTCCTTGATTTTGTGGCAGTGGAAGATAATTCAATTATTCCCAGTAATGATTCATTTCTCAGCTTATGAGTCCTGTTGTTTGCACTAATCTTATTGAATAAGTATGAAAATGTATTGAGAAATGCAACCTCCTGTGCCTGTTTTTGGAAACAGATAACCTGTTATGTTTCATGGAAGTGAAAGGAGGATGAAAGAATTTAGCAATCATCATTTGGGATGGGCACAAACCAGGAAAATGCAATTTGGTTCATGGTTTATGGTGTGCCTGGTTTGCGAACCATGAATTGTCACAAACTTTTAGGGGCTAAGCGAACCCGTTCAGTTCAGGAGGTTCATGGTTTGCTAGAACAGCCCAGCATGCTCCATTGCTTTTTGCTTATGGTAAATATTAATCTCCTTTTTTCTCCTTTGAAAAGCTACTTTTAGGCTTTGAGAAAAGTTACTTTTAGGCTTTGTTTTAAAGAAGGCAAACCTACTGTAATGAGTGTGTCTTATCTATCTTTGTGTTCATGGTCCCTCACAATGGCGTCAAAGTC
Organism: Gekko japonicus; assembly: GCF_001447785.1. NCBI lineage: Eukaryota > Metazoa > Chordata > Lepidosauria > Squamata > Gekkonidae > Gekko > Gekko japonicus. Next base: position 527,697 of record NW_015168046.1, read on the forward strand.
ACTATTCAAAAAATGTTCCAAATGCAGGACAAAAATGTTGCATGACAAATATGAATACTGTCTCTTGTGCTTGGGTGAAACTCATAATGTTGGAGCTTGTCAGATTTGCCAGCACTTTATCCCAAAGGCCCAGTTGGCCAGACTTAAGGCTGCACTGTGAGAGAAGGCATTGTCCTCTTCAGTTCCAGGTAAAATGATTACAACCTCAGGATCAGCAGTTTCGGGTCTGCTTTCCCTGACTCTTACTACCAAACTATGATCCAGACCTCCTTTGGTCCATTCAGTGCCAGCTGGTCCGACTGTCAAGACAGTTCTGCTTCCTCCAAAGAGGGTTGCCTCAGTTGCCCTGGAGGCAGGATCACAACGTCCTCGCTCACTGTCAGAACCAATCTTAGTCTGAGCCTCCTGCCAGAAAACATAAGAAGTCAAAGCACAAGGAGAAGACAGAGACATTGCATAGGTCATAATGCATTGCCCAGCCCAAGATTCCGCAACCTGACCAAGAAGTCATCCAGCCCCCTCCTTGTACCCCCTTGCCTCACCTAGCTTCCCTGGTGGGTTCTTTCTGATGGAGATGAGGATCAGCCTAATATCCCAGCTGGACAACTACTTCCATCAGAATTGAGGCCTCCTTTGTCATGGCACCCAGCAGAACCACTTCACCATTCTTATTACATGTCCCCATCCGCAAATATTAGAGGACCAGGGCCCTAGTGTAAGAGGATAAGGGCCATTTTGGTCTCCATTCCACAACCCGGAAGAAAAGGGTTCTGCAGCTTCTCATGTCAGTTCCAAGAGTGCTTCAGACCCCGTCATCTGACAATATCATAGGTGATCTGACCCTGGTCTCTCCCAGTGAGGATTTCTACCTCTACAGAGAGCAGATGCTTAGAATGTCAAAAGCCCTGGATATTGATGTAGCCACTTTGGACAACCATCTGAAGGTAGGGCTGCCAAGTGTGGGCGGGGGGTGGGGAAAAACCCACTTTGAAGGCCCGATTTCCGCCACGGCGGAATCGGGGCCCGGGGGAACTCCGCCCCCCCAAGGCTGTGTCACCTCCGGTGACGCAGCCACGCTGCTCACGTTGTGGGTGTGGCCCAGATCATCGGGGGGAACCCCCAATGATCTGGGCCACGCCCCCAACGTGAGTGACATCACACATCACTTCCGTTGACTTCCGGAAGCCTCCCCCGCCGGTGATTTTGCCAGACTTGGCAACCCTATCTGAAGGACAGAATCCTGCGTTGACTCTATTCAGATACACTGGGTATAGTGGCTTTCCTTACCCTGAAAGGGCTCTGACCTCACAGTCTCCATCTGGCAAATGCCTTCCTCCATGCAAGCCACACCTTGGAAGATGGAGAACCTTTACAGAGCAAAGCAGAATTCCTGTGAATTTCTACCACGCACCCTCCACCATCTTCATTAATTACAGAAAACATGCAGGCCCGCCAGAGGCCTGGCCAACACTCTTCCCCAGTGGACAGAGGAGGCTACTGTCTGGATACCTTAGGTAGCTTTATTCCTCTTCAGCTCTTAATTTCTGAATAGCAAATTACCAAATAATTATGAGAGGCTACTAACTTTTTATCTGGGACAGTATTTTCCAGTATTTCAGCAAGCTACCTGAGGAGTCCAAATTGCTGGCAAACCTTATCCAATTCAAGAACGTATCCAACTTATACAATTTAAAAAATTAATGCAGACAGACATTCTACAGAGATGTCAGCTAGATCCATGGCTGATGCTAATTTTCTTCAGTGACACTCCTGGCTGCATATTACGGCCCTGCCGATCAAGACTTGCACCAAAGTTGAACATCTTTCTTTTGAAGATTCCACTCTTCTTCTTCTTCTTCTTCTTCTTTTTTTGCAAACTACTGTTGAGCTCCTTACTACAATTAAAAAGAACTGGCAAACAGCAAGGTCTCTGAACATGTTTTCTTTAGTTCTAACTCACAGGCAGTGATTTTTCTCAAAGACAGCATGGCTTTGCTACCTCCTTCTTTAGGGGCCAGAGACAGCACCAACAGTCATTTACATATCCTCAGCACTCATCCCCCTTTCCAAAATGGAAGGGCACACCACGTCCAAGAATCCCTCAACAGAAACCCCAGAGGGACCAGGATACACAGCCTATAAAGCTCTGACTAGCTGCTCCAGTAGTAGCAGATAATTTTAGTTTTAAAGATAGGTTGGTGCAATTTATAGAGGCTTGGTGCCTAATTAGCTTTGATACTTGGGTGTTACTGATAGTTAAAGATGGTTACAGGTTAGAGTTACTGTCCCATCCTGCCCCCATGCATGTCCAGGAATGAGGGAAGAAGCCTACACTTTTTCAATACATTTAACAACAACCCAGAGAAGTATGCTACCCTCTCTGGATTTCAAAACAATATAGCCACCAGGATCTCTACTTAATCCCTTGCCAGCCTGAGATTAGAGATCCACAATCTCAGTTGGCATGTGGGTTTTACACACTAGCACCTCTATCCAGAGTTGCACAATTAATCTTACACAAAGGTAGCTAATGGTGAGCAGAAGGCACAGGAGTTTAGCCTTGGAACTGAGTTACAACATCAGACAAGTTAGAAAACCAGAATAAGTTTATTCAGTAGAGAACTTAGCACAGACTAGAAGGATTTCAAAAGAACAAAGACTAGGCAATGTTTTGCCTTAACTACACATTAGAGATGCATATTTACCAGTCAGGAACAATTATCACTCCAGCATAGTCCATTGTGATAATCTAGTAGCCCCAAGGGATTTGGAGCAAGATTGTACTAGAAAAACATCTACTTCTGCTTCATTGACTATGCTAAAGCCTTTGACTGTGTGGATCAAAACAAACTATGGCAGGTCCTTAAAGAGATGGGAGTACCAGACCACCTCACATGTCTCTTGAGAAACCTGTATAAGGGTCAAGAAGCAACAGTTAGAACCAGATATGGAACAACTAATTTGTTTAGCATAGGAAAAGGAGTACGACAAGGATGTAGATTGTCACCTTGCTTATTTAATATATATGCAGAGTACATCATGCAAAATGCTGGCCTGGAGGAATCACAAGCGGGAATTAAGATTACTGGGGAAAAGATCAACAACCTCAGATATGCAGATGATACCACTCTAATGGCAGAAAGAAAAGAAGACCTAAAGAGCCTCTTGATCAGGGTAACAGAGGAGAACACAAAAGTGGGCTTGAAGCTCAACATAAAAAAAACCTAAGGTCATGGCATCCAGCCCAATTACTCCTTGGCAAATAGAAGGGGAAGTCGTGGAAGTAGTGACAGACTTCACATTCCTGGGATCCCAGATCACCGCAGACAGTGACTGCAGCCATGAAATTAAAAGACGCCTGCTCCTTGGGAGGAAAGCAATGGCGAACCTAAACAGCATGATAAAAAGTAGAGACATTACCCTGCCAACAAAAGTCCGCATGGTCAAAGCAATGGTATTCCCAGTAGTCATGTATGGCTGCGAGAGTTGGACTATAAGGAAGGCCGAGCGCCGAAGAATAGATTCTTTCGAACTATGGTGCTGGAGAAGACTCTTGAGAGTCCCTTAAACTGCAAGAAGATCAAATCAGTCAATCCTAAAAGAAATCAACCCTGACTGTTCCCTGGAAGGCCAGATAATGAAACTGAAGCTCAAATACTTTGGCCACCAAATGAGAAGGGAGCACTCACTGGAGAAGACCCTGATGCTGGGAAAGATTGAAGGTCAAAGAAGATGGGGACGGCAAAGGATGAGATGGTTAGACAGTGTCATAGATGCAACGAACATGAAATTGAGCCCACTTCAGAGGACGGCGGAAGACAGGAGGGATTTGGTCCATGGGGTCGCGAAGAGTTGGACTCCACTGTGCAACTGAACAACAACCCATCCCTCTTGCCACCTGCCCTTGACTGCTGTGGATAATGCCTACCCAGAGCTTAAAATTCAACTGGGGCAGGTCCCAGGTGGGCTTCAATCCCAGGATTTTCACTCAAGGTTTTTCTAGTTAAATAAGAAGGATGACCTATACTGGATCTTAGAGTTCCTTACCCCGCGTGTTTGGTGCGCAGTTCTTGATTTAAAGGCTGCTTACTTTCATATTTCTATCCACCAATCTCATAGGAAGTTTTACATTTCAGGCAAGATTCCCAGGTGTTCCAATACACTTCCCTCCCTTTCAGGCTGGCTACAGTGCCCAGAGTTTTTACCAAATGCATGGCTGTTGTGGTTGCACACTTATGCTTGTTGCTCTATATTCCCATACCTAGATGACTGGTTTATTGTAGTCCAGAGTCGCGAATTGTTGAGTGATGGTGGGTTGACAACGTTAATTTGTTTTCAGGAGCCCAGTTTGGTTGCTGGGTCCCTCAAGTCACCTTGACCACGAATGCATCCTTGTTGGGTTGGGGTGCCCATTGTTAAGGTCTGTCAGTACAGGGATGATGGCCTGTAATGCTAACTACTCCCCATATTAATGTTTTGGAACTTTGTGCAGTGAAATTTTCCCTTACCTCCCTCTCAGATATTCTCAGGGACAAAAATCTGATCCAAACAGACAACACCACTACAATGTATTACTTCACCAAACAGGAAGGCACAGTATCCCAAAAGCTTTGCTTAGAAGCAATTGCTGCATGGGTATAGGGGTCATTCCCAAAACCATCCATATAGCAGGGTCTTTAAAGAAAACCAGGCAGACTATCTCAGCAGACCCATTTGGTTTCTATAAAATCATCAGCTCTCAGGACAATGGTGGCCATTCTAAAATTTTATTGCACTAAAGGGGGCTTCTTGATTGAGCTGGCTCTGAAACTTTTTCAGAGCAAGATAATCTCTCAATTTCTTTACAGTTGTAAAAGTTTGGGGATGGAATGGTGCCCTGGTTGCTAACCTGGAGAAAATTGAGAACCTCCTTATGAAAAAGCTCATAGCACTTCACATGAGCACTCCTGCTGCTTTGGCAAGAACTGAATTAGGTATTCCATCCATTTGGGCCTGTGTGCACATTGCTCTAATTAAGTATTGGCATAAACTAAGGTGAGTTCCAACTAGTCATCTTTGAAGTCTCTGTTTTACTTTGTTCCAACAGGACCCTGTTTGGATTACTAATTATAATAAAATCCTTCATCTTTATAAATTGCCTGACGTTATTTGGGGGGGTCACTCCAACTGACTTCAACTGTCAGGCCTGGATATTAGCACATGATGACATTTTTTACAAGCAAGTTATTTTACATTCCAAATTATTTCCTTGGTTTAATTAATTTAAAAGGATTATAACAGAGCACACTATCTAGCCAAGATTACCTTCTACAAACTTAATTCAGGCCTTACAGTAATTTGTTTCCAAACTATGCAATTTGGCATGTTCATAGGATGTTATACAAATAAACCAGTGGAACAGCATCTTTGCATCTGCGGAGCCCCAGAACTGGAAGATCTTTCCCACCATCTGCTTTTCTGTCCTCTATATATAGTCCCCAGGCAACCCCCCCCCCCCTAGATTCAGTCTTAGCCAGCTTAGGCCTGAGTCTGTGACAGAGAAACTTGTTTTTTTCCTCTGGACTTAGTGCCTTCGGTATCTATCAAGGTTGCTGTTTTTGCCCTAGTTGCTAAGAAAATCCAGTCTAGGTTAGAGACTACAGCCTAGGCTAATGGTTTGCCATAGTTCCTTTTATTGTTGGCTGAATATTCACAGGATTTACAGGATTAAGTTTAGTAAAATAATTTTAACTATTTTGTAATTGCCTCTTTTAACGTTGTCTGGAAGCAATCTGGTTTAAAGTTTTTATATTTTGCTGCTGTTGTTTGCTGCTTGATATCTTTTTATTTCTTGGTTGTATACTGAGTTTGTAATGGCTTTTAGCTCCATGCAATAAATATGAATCTAGTGTTGGAACTTGATACCTCTCAGTTGCTTTTGCTAAGCTAACAGCAGAGAACAACATGGCATACCATAGATCTGACTCAGTTTGGAAAATAGCTAGGTCTGGTATAGAGGGGACAATTGTCTGTTCAGTATAGCAGACTTTCCAAGAGCACTTTACACCAGAACTAGAAAAGGGAATGACAGCAATTCACCTGGTTACAGCAGTCATCCTGACAGCAATTTCCCTTTGTTAAGTGCAGATGTATAGTGATTACATAACACATGAGTACATCCATACAACTTAGGATCATAGAGTTGGAAGATACCTCCAGAGTCATCTAGTCCAGCCCCCTGCACAATGCAGGAAATTCACAAATACCTCCCCCCACCCCAATGATCCTTACTCCATGCCCAGAAGGTGGCAAAAACAACCTCATCAGGATCCCTGGTCAAACTGGCCTGGAGAAAAAATGTTTCCTGATCCCAAAGTGGTGATCAGCATTTCCCTGGGCATGTAAGAAAGGGCCACAAGAAATTTATGATATCATACCCTGTTGGATATTTGGGGTAAATTTGGGGTAAAAGGTTCTAAGCCAGATGAAATCCAAATTGTCACGGGCTGGAATGCGGGCAGAGCGAGAGAGAGACAGTCCAGGTCCAGTCCGGGGTCAAAGTCAAGAGGTAGCAAAACAGGAGCCGAAATAACAGAGTCCAAGGCACAAACCGAAAGCATAGTTGTCAAAGCCGGGGTCGAGGAGCCAAGACTTCAGAGCATGAGACAGGAACCGAGAACACGGGCGAGGTGGGTGCGGAAGCGTCATCAAGCTGACTAGTTGCTGGCACAAGGAACTAGCATGGAGTGGGGAGCTAAATACCACTCAAGGCTGCTATCAATTAACGTTCAGTGCGTTCATCCCGGCTTCTGCTAGAACTCAGGGCTGAGGGACCACCTGCTGTGCAGGCGCACCTCCCGCCACCGGGTTGCTAAGTCTTGATGGAGCTGGCTCTGTAGACGTGCCACCTGTGGAGGTGAGTCAGGGGGGCTGTCTGCCGTGCATTGTTCCTCCTCAGCTGTTGCTGGGACAGGCGGCAAGGATGCACTGACAGGCTCTGTGGTTTCATCGGGATCAGGTGTGGGTTATGCTGGGGCTGGGAGCTCATTCTCAGCAGCACTCATGACAATAACCTATAAAGGCAAATCCTACACCTTAGGCTCATACTCATAGCAGAATTCCTAATAATGTATAACAGCTGCTGGTGTATTGGCTCTATTCATACTTCAAATAAATACACACACATTAGGGGCGGAGCTTGACATGTTTCCAGTTCCCCTGCACATGCATGCATTCATTCTACTCCACATTTGTTTTTTATAGGCCATCTTTCTCACTGACACTCAGGATGGATTACACGGTGTAAAACAATGTAATTGTAATAAGCACATTTAAAAGGAGTCTTGTTGTTCAGTATTTAATTCATTCAGTTACAGTTCATGAAGTATTTTTTGTTTTCTTCCTGTGAAGTATCTGAAAGCATGATTTAATGTATATTTGAGTGTTCCTCAAAATGATGTTTTAACAAAACTGTCATTTTTCTTTAATAATGACATTCAACTGTAATGAATGTATAAATCCTTCTATGTTTAGGACCATACATCCTGATATAGGACCCTCCACATTAAAGAATTCTCCAATTATACTGAACCACATAATATCCAACTTTCTAGTTCCACTTAAAACTATTTCAAAGTTTCCCATTAATAAAACTAAGCAAAGTACTGGCTTCCACAGAATGCTGTAAGCTATAACCACATTCTGTCTGTCTGAATTTTTAAAGCATTTCATTAGAATTCGTACCCAAAATGGTTTTTCTAGTTCCTCACTAGTGTTCAGAGGAATAATTTCAACAGTTTCAAAAAGACCAATGGCTGTCAAAAGTTAACGTCCTTCAAAAGTCATAGGAGTGTTCATATACAGACAGGACAAAAGCATATGTTATCTGGGCCCAATATAAACTTGTAATCCTGTCCAATGATATGGTTTCATGAGTCATAAAAGAGAGAAAGATTTCATTACTGAAATGATATAAATGAAGTCTGTCATGTTGATAGCCAGGCCCATTCAGCAAGCCCAACAGAATGTCCCTGTTCGCTCCTTTATCCCCTTATGCACCACACTTGTACCCAGTAAATTAGTCCCTTGCAAAACACAGAAACAAGCTAACTGAAAAATTAAGATTATAAAACCTGCCTACAATTTAAAACACATTGGGATTTGCTATGCTTTACCAAATCAGATAAAATTGCTCAATCATACACTGACCTTACTCACATTTTTGTTGCTGCTTGTGGAATTATGCTCCCATAGTAGATGACCTTTTCAGAAACATCACATAAACATGATTTGCCAGATAAAAATCTGAAAACTGAAGGGTCATATTAGTCCGTAAGAACAAAAAGGATCACGGTCAACAGTGTATGAGATCATAGGTCTTGGTCAGTGTAACTGGATCAGCAGTGTTGAGTTTGGTATACATTTATTTATATACTTTTTTCTTCCCTTAAGATGGCTTAAGAACATCATTCTGCCCTCCTCCATTTTTTCACAACAGCTTCCAGTGAGTTTCCATTGTGAAACTGGGGATTTGAACCTGAGTCTCCCAGGATCCTAGTGCAACATTCTATCCACTACAGCTCCCTTGGGAACCAGCTTTGGGGCACAGCTTGGAGGAAAAGTTATGGCTTCTACAAACATCCACTCTAAACACCCAGGCACTCCCCTCAGGAATTCCCTGCCCCCACATCTATGGCAAGCAGTGAAGTGAAACATGGTGAAATGAAACCAAGGCTTGACACCAACCTCCCAATTTTCTTATTAATATTTCCCAAATTAATTTGTTTATTTGATGACTGTTACATGATTGTTTTTCATCTGTTTTATGGCTGTTTAAATTTCAGTGACAAATGCTGTGTGATATGCCCATTTGTCTGCTATTTTTCTCATTCTGTTTATTCTTATTGTCCAGCCAGTTGAATCATCTCAGTGATTAATTTGTTCTAGTAATACCAGTTCTTACTTTAAATGTTTGTTTTGTCTTTCTCCTTTGTCAACACTGAAACCTTCTGGCATTTTTATATTATTTGCTTTATTTAGAAATGTACATATAGAGCACAACTTGCAGTAGCCTCCGTCTGCCTTTTCAAACTAAGCCAGTTCTTTCCTCACACATACACTGCCAGCTGGGAGAGGTCACCTTTGTTAGCCGAATTGCTTTATTTACAGCAATTGGCAATTTATAAATGGGTTCTTGCCAATTTATACCAAGGTCCTGATCCCACCAAGGGTTACCAGTAAAAGATTTGAGGCTGCTGTGGTTAAAATAGATGTCTTTTACTTAAAAAATATATCTCATACAAACAATACTGATGCACTCACACATTCAATCAAGTTCCTAAGAATTACAGTAGGAAATAAGCACAGTTGCATTAGCAGGTAGGGGTGATGACGGGCGATACTTATCTGTCTTGAAGCTTGGTTGTTCCAAGGAAGAATGGACGGGAAGAAATGGAAAACAAAGGGGATCCACGCTACCAGAACCAGCCGGAACGTGTGGGCAGTAGAGGCAAGGGTTGGGGATAGTAAGTGGGACTCAACAGGGGTAAAAGCAGACAGGGGTCGTCCTGGGTGGGAGTGCTAGCTAGGAGGAGTCAGTTGACTGGTTTGCTCCTTTTATAGGGGGTCCAAGAGGTGGGTGGTAACTGTGCCAACCTCTTGACCCACCTACCTGTTAGTCCGTCCCAAAAACAATCCTATTGGTTGCATGTAGGGAGGGGAGGTTACCTAGGATGTTGTTTCATTGCTCACAATAATGGAGGTTTGTGCTTCTTCACTGGGCTGGGCAACTGTGTAGCTGAAACCTTATTTACATGTAAGGTATGTGCAGGCACTGTCTATGTGTGTCATCACAACAGGTGACCTAAAGTGTACAGTTCTCTGAGCCTATGTGTATATGCACAGTCCATGTGTAGCAATAAACAGTCCATAAAACAAATATCAGGCTTGTGATGAATACAAGCACAGACAGCTTTAAAATGGGGTTAGACCAGGGGTGTCAAATTCATTTGTTATGAAGGCCAGATCTGACATAAATGAGATCTTGTTGGGTCGGGCCATGCGTGTCATAAAATGTAATGCCAGATAGCAGAGATATAAACTTTATAAAGGACAAAGACAAGCAAAATTAAAGTTTTTTAAAACTTTAAATAAAACATGCTTAAAGCACTACCACTCTTGCAATATTTTGTGCATTTAACAGTCTCTGATAACTGACACCTCTTGCTCTGTATTATTGCATCAAAATGTCTGTGCTGTAGCAATCTTGATTATGCTGCTCAAGTCTGTATCCGTAAACTCCAAATCTACTTTTGATTTATTTACATTCATTATAGAAATCTCATGCTCAGTGTTCTGAGCCTAGGACCCAGGGGAAAATATGAAATGGCTGAGCATTGCAATCTTTTGTACATAAGTTACTTCATGTGCTGATTAAGAACATGAGAAGGCATCCTGACACAGATGAGGCCATGTGTTTGTCTGCAAAAGTATAGTCTTCCCCAGAGAAATAAGTACAACTTCCTACAAAGGAAATGTGCTAGGTGATCTTGGTCTGGACATACACTCAGCCTAATCCACCTCACTGGCTTGTTGTTATTCCTCCTCTAAAATAGTTCACATTGCTTTCTTACTTAGAAAGACTGAATCATGAGAACATCAATACAGTGAAAAGGGGGAGGGAATCCAGTTGCACCCAGGAGAGCCCTGGCATAAAGAGCCCAACAAAACACATACACACTGTAGCAAGGCACACAAAGGCTCATACCTTGAACAAAACTTTGTTGGTCTTAAAGGTGCTTGGTATTCCTCCAATGTGATTGAGGCAGCTCAGCAAAGCAAGGTCTCCCTTGTTCCCTCCCTCCCTTCAGGGAGAAGCCTCAGCCACTGGAAGAAAAGAAAGGCCTCCCTTTGTCTCCTGCAGCCTGGCCAGGAAGTGAGCTCTGGCTGTTCTCTCCCTCCCCCTGGGAGGAGGAGGGGAAGGAGCCTTAGCCAGTTCTTTACCAGACTCTCTCAATTGCACAAGAGAGGCTTGCCTATCTCTCCTGTGTTATTGATAGAGACTGGTAAATCAAGCTGTGATGTGGAGCAGCAAGAGAACTGGAAAAGGAAGCAGGAAACAGCCAAGGCCTTGCGGGCTGATTTGGGGCCCTCCAAGGACCTGATCCTGCCCATGGCTGCATGTTTGACACCACTGTGTTAGACAGATATATGGTAGAGAGGTCCATTAATGGCTATTCACTATAGTGCCTGAAGGGGGCCTCATATCCAGAGGAAGCAAACCTATGAATAGCAGTGCTGGTAGGCAGCAGCAGAGGAGGACCTCAGCCTCTGTGACCTGTTTGACCTCCAGAGCAACTGGCTGGGTTCTGTGTGACCAAGATTGTGGGACTAAATGGACCATTGGTCTGACACAGCAGGCTCTTCTTATGTTCTTATGCCTAACACTTCGCTTTCATAGTTTCTTCTGTGGAAAGAAATAGAGTAGATCTTTACAGATAGTTTTGGGGACTTTGCATTTCTACCAGTATTCTAGAAATCAGTATATAGGGCAGCATAACGAACCCAGAAATGAAAGAACAAAAAAGTGTACATTTTTAAAAATTCAGCTGACTGAATATCATACATTGGTTGGTGTATGCGTGTGTGTTTTAAAATTAGTGCCAATTGCACAGAAGAAGTTTGTTTCAAAATTTTGGCACTGCCACACTAAAATGAGCAAAGAAAGTATAATAAGCAGTTTCAAACATATGATGAGTGGTTTGGCACAAATGAGCATATTAGTTAATGGTGTGTGTATTATTAGTTGCTGTAGATTTTCCAGGATGTGTGGCCATGTTCTTGGTACCTGAATAAACCTTGGTCTTAAAGGTGTGTGCATTGCCCAAAGGCTTACATAATACTTTGATGCACATTATTAAAGTAACTATAGCATTAGCAATAGTTACAAAACATGTCACTGCTGGAAATGGTTTGGAACTTTCTCAGATACTGTTCTGCATACAAAGCTTCTGATATATATCCAGTAATTCATTTAGTAATGACTGTATAATCTGTTAATCACATGGTTACACATTAGAGTAAAATGTTTTCCTCAGGGTGTTTGCTCTGTGAACTTGTCATTCAGTGTATGCCCAGTGAGTGAAATCCATTTACCAAGTTACCTACTTGACAATTTCATCCTTTTGTTAGAATTATGGGTTATTTCAGGCCTGTATTTCTGTTTTGGTCTACATTCTATAAAATTAGCCTAATGTCTTTTAGTGTTTAAACAGCATACAGACATATGGTAAAATGCCATTCACCATGGTAGGTGACTTCCTTAAATCTGTGTTCATCATATTAATTATTTCGGTTGTATCCAGGGTAAACAAATATAAGGTCAACAGTCGTGTTAGTCTGACCCGCAATCAACAGTCATACGACTTATAAGAATTGCTGTACATGTATTGTGCTCTGAAGCATTACAATATGATACACAACTTAATAGAATATAAACCAAGGTACAACGTCGTCTCCGGATTATTTACCGTTTCAAAAAATGAATCTTCAGGAAATTTTAGGAAATTTTCTGTATTACACAAAAATGCAATTTTTAGAAAATGTATAACACCAATCACAAGAAACAAGAGACAATACAATAGTCTTATTGCTTACTTACATAAAGGTGCCAAAGCTAGACAACAAGTCTTAAGCATCTGCAACATAATAATTTTATCTTTGTTATGAACACATATATTTCAAAATATTTCAAATTACAACCAATCGGCCTAGTTGT
>NW_015168046.1:545712-549627 GCF_001447785.1 Gekko japonicus
GACGCCAGCAGAAAACGGCCTGGCGGAGCGCAGAAAAAGCACTTTACAAACTGTAATGCATTCAATGCTTGCTGATGCAGGGTTAGACATAAGGTACTGGGCAGAAGCCATAAAAGCAGCATGTTACATGGTGAACAGAGTGTGGTCCAGGTCTATTGATAATATACCTTATACTGTACTGTATGGCAAGGTCAGCTAATTTTTGTGAAAGCCAAAACTGGCACAGAGTGCATTCTAATCAAATGCCTGAACAAGCAGCTTTACCTTTAACAAATGGTGGTGAATATGAAACTAACCAAAATGATACTGTACAACCTGGTGTATCAGATGAGGTTAAAAGTGGACAGGTTACACCTAGGAGGTCAACTAGAAGTACCAAAGGTGTGCCATCTCAAAGGTTTGGGTATGATGCAAATGTGGTCAATCATGTGTTTGTAAGGGAACCTGTGAATTATCAGGAAGTAACAGAAATGTCTTCTGTTGAGAAAAAGCCATGGCTAGATGCTATGAAAGTTGAGTATGAGTCATTATGTGACAATAATGTGTTTACTCTGACAGAGTTGCCAGAGGGGAAAAGTGTGTTAGATTGCAGATGGCTTTATAAAATAAAAGTGTTGCAAAGTGGTGAGACCCAAAATAAAGCAAGACTTGTTGCAAAAGGCTTTTTGCAAGAGAAAGGGCAGGATTATGACGAAGTATTCGCACCCACAATAAGATCAAATACGCTGAACGTAGCTTTAACAAAATGAAAGTGCATCATTTTGACTTCGGAACAGCCTACTTATATGCTAATATTGATGAAGAACTGTATATGAGACAAATACCTGGTTTTGAAAATGAAAACAAAAATCTTGTATTAAGGATTAACAAGGCACTGTATGAGTTGAAGCAGAGTGGGAAAAATGAAAGTGCATCATTTTGACTTCGGAACAGCCTACTTATATGCTAATATTGATGAAGAACTGTATATGAGACAAATACCTGGTTTTGAAAATGAAAACAAAAATCTTGTATTAAGGATTAACAAGGCACTGTATGAGTTGAAGCAGAGTGGGAGACTCTGGAACATGTGTTTGACTGACAAACTGAAAAGCTTAGGCTTTGAGCAAAGCATAGCCGATCCATGTCTCTTTAGCAAGGTGATTGGGGCTAGCAGATGCTATCTGTTGATTTTTGTGGATGATTTATGTTACATCTTTGACACAAATGAGCAACTGAATTGGTTTGTCAACGCAACTCAAAAGTATTTCAAAATCAAGCATCTTGGGGAAATACAGCATTATCTGGGTATGGATATCAGCAAAAACAATGATGGTTTCTATGAGATATGTCAGAAAGAAAAAAATGTAAAATTGTTAAACAAGTATAAAATAACTGAAGCGCATACTGTTGGAACCCCCATGACAACTGGTTTTCTAAAGGAGCCAGATGGCAAACGTTTTGAAAATGTAAACGTGTACCAATCCTTGGTAGGATCATTATTGTACTTGGCAATCTGGTCCAGACCAGACATTTTCTATGCTGTACATGTATTGACACAGAGAAATGTATGTCCATATGAAAGGGACTGGCATGCAGCAAAAAGAATACTGCGGTACTTGAAAGGTACAATGGAGAGCAAATTAGTTTTGCAGGGAGATAAGTCTCAGAAAATAATTGCCTTCAGTGACGCTAACTGGGGTGATAAGGATAATGGTAAATCAACAACTGGATATGTTGTGTATGGGTTTGGAGCATTGGTACTGTGGAAATCAGCAAAACAAAGATTTGTTTCGACCAGCACTTGTGAAGCAGAATTTGCAGCTTTAAATGAAACTGTTATACAATTAGAATGGCTTAAACAATTGTTAACTGATTTGGATATGCAATGTATTATGCCCATGACAGTAATGTGTGATAATAGTGCAGCACAACACTTGGCTGATTCGCAGGGGGTAAATGCCAGAAGCCGACATATAAATGTGAGGTATCAGAATGTTAGGGAAACAATCCAGAGAAAACTTGTTACCCTACAGCATTGCAATTCTGATGATAATGTGGCATATGTATTTACCAAAAGTTTGGGTGTAAATAGATTTTTGTTCCTAAGGAAGAAACTTGAGGTAATCACAAATACATGGAACACCATGTTCATAAAGTATACCAGCTCTCACAAATGATCTCCATAGACAGTCGGACCAAGGTGGGTCAGTGCTGCTGTTGTTGCTAGATCTGACAGCAGCATTTTACACTGTTGACCATGATCTGATGACACACCGCCTCACTGACATGGGAATTCGTGGGACAGACTTGAAATGGCTGATCTCATTTCTCCACGATTGGGGACAACGGGTGGCACTAGGTGAGAGGGCCTTCTCCAAGTACCCACTGGTATGTGGAGTTCCTCAGGGGGCTATTCTCTTCCCAGTGTTATATAACATCAACATCCCTTTGCCCAGCTGGCATGGAGTTTTGGGTTGGGTTGTCACCAATATGCTGATGACACCCAGCTATATCTGTTCATGAGTAGCCAGCCAGCAATTACTCCAGCTACCCTGGCTGAGGGATTGGAGGTAGTGGTTGAATGGCTGAAGCAGAGTCAGTTGAAACTAAATCCATTGAAGATGTGCTGGGTTGAGGTGATGCTTGGGCAAGATGCTGACTTCCCCCTCATGACAGAGGGCCTGTAACATCGGCACCAGCCTCAAGAGTTTAGGGGTGATGCCTTCCTATCAGTGGGGGCATCGGTCACCAATGTAAGTAGCCTGGTGTTTTTCCACCTACGCCAGGCTAGACAATCAGCTCCCTACGTGTCCCACCAAGACCTAGCCTCAGTGATCCACACAACAGTCACCTCCAGACTAGACTACTGTAACTCACTCTATGTAGGGCTACCCTTGAGGCTGACCCGGAAACTCCAACTGGTCCAGAATGCAGCAACACTGGCTCCCAGTTGAATACTGAATCAAATTCAAGGTTAGGGTACTGACCTTCAAAGCCCTAAACGGTCTGGGACCAATGCATCTGAGGGACTGCCTCTCCTGGTATGTTCCCCAAAGGGTGCGTCACTCACTCAGCTGGTAACAACTTGCTAGTGGTCCCCAGCCCAAAGGCTGTCTGGGTATCTGCAACCAGGGCCAGGGCCTTTTCAGCCCTGGCCTCAACCTGGTGGAATGCTCTGCCTGGTGAGATCCAGGCCCTGTGAGACTTAAAACAATTTCACAGGGCCTGCAAGACAGAGCTGTTCCACCAGGCAAATGGTCATGGATGAGTGACGGCTTCCCACCTTGGACCATCTCCTGAACTGTCATTTACTCTGCCATCTATGAGGAATGAATATTATGATGGTTGCGACTGTTGGGATTGTTGATTTTAACTTAAGTCTTGTTTAACTATGATGTTGATTTTAAATGTTGTGACCCACCCTGAGCCCTACTGTGTTTTACTATGAAAATGACAAATACAGAAAAAACAGAAGAAAAGAGCAAAAGTCCAGTAGCGAAACAGAAGAAAAGAGCAAAAGTCCAGTCGAACCATAAAGACTATCAAAATTTATGGCAGAGTATAAGCTTTCATGAGTCACTTCTGCTCACTTCTTCAGATACTGCCCACTTCGTCACTTCTTCAGAAGAAACAGAGAAACTCAGATAGTGAGGTGAGATGTAGCACAAGCAATTAGGGGCTATAATGTGAAGTCTGACCAAATTCTATCAATCAGACTTCATGGAAAGCCTATTAACATAAGCATCATTTAAGCCCCAAATACAGATGCTGAAGAAGAAGAAATTGAAAGCTTTTGTGCAAGATTCCAGGAAGAACTTGATCACACACCTAAAAAGATGTGCTGATAATCATGGGTGTCTGGAACACAAAACTGGGAAACAAAATAGAATAAAATATTGTTGGAAAATTTGAACTAAGATAACAAAATGAAGC
>NW_015168046.1:550155-565756 GCF_001447785.1 Gekko japonicus
CAGGAATGTGACTCATAGAACTCTATGAAGACAAGAACTTGTTTATTTGCAAACATGTTTCAGGCAACCGACCAAATGAATGTATACGTGGACATCACTAGATCGCCAATACAGAAATCAAGTAGATTACATAATTGGAAGGAGAAGATGGAGAAACTCTGTTATCTCTGCTAAAACAAGACCAGGAGCTGATTTTAGTACAGACCATGAATTGTTAATATAAAAAATTAGAATAAAGCTGAAGAAAACCACCAAAACATTCATAGGGCTAAAATACAATCTAAACAACATTCCTGAAGAGTTTAAACACCATCTAAAAAACAGATTTGCATTATTAAGATCAAGTAAGTAGGAAATGGAAGGACAGTAGGTTAAAACCAGAGATATTTTCAGGCAAGAATATACAGACTATCCTGTAGACAAAAGAAAATGAAAAGCCTCAATGGATGACTGATGAAACTCTTAAAATTGCTAAAGATAGATGAGAAGCAAAAAACAGAAATAGAATCAGAAGTCTAAATGAAGCATTCCAGTGACTGGCACAAAGAGACAAAGAGAATTATTATAATAATCAGTGTAAAGTAATAGAAGAGAATGAAAGAAAAGGAAGAACAAGAGATCTGCTTCACAAGTTTAAGGGGGGGGATTTAAAGCACATTTAGGCATGCTGAAGATCAACATGGAACTACATTAACAGATGCCAGATGTTCAAGCTGGATTCAGAAAAGGAAGAAGCACTAGAGAAAACACAAGAGAAAATGGAGTTGCAGCCTAGGATTGACATAGGTGATAGTACATAAACACCTAGTTTCTTTAAATGAAATGAAGTCTTCAGGGCCAGATGAGCTGCATCCAAGGGTACTAAAACAACTCATGAATGTAATTTCTGAGCCTCTGTCCATTATTTTTGAGAATTCTTGGAGAACATGTGAGGTGCCAGAAGATTGGAGGTGGGCAAATGTTGTCCCCATCTTCAAGAAGGGTAAAAAGGAGGAACCGGGTAACTACCAACCCATCAGCTTAACGTCTATACCTGGGAAAGTTTTAGAACAAAGAATCAAACAGACTTTCCTTGAGAATTTAGAAAGAATGGCTGTAATTACTAAGAACCAGCATGGGTTTTTCAAGAACAGGTCATGTCAGACTAAACTTATCTCTTTTTTTGAGAAAGTAACTACCTTGTGGGATCAGGGGAATGCTGTAGACATAGTTTATCTTGATTTTAGTTAGGCTTTTGATAAGGTTCCACATAATATACTTGTTGACAAATTGGAAAAATGTGGTTTGGATCCTATAACTGTTAGGTGAATCTGTAACTGGTTGACAGATAACACCCCAAAGAGTGCTTGTGAATGGTTCCTCATCTTCTTGGAGAGGAGTGACAAATGGAGTGCCTCAAGAATCTGTCCTGGGACCTGTTTTGTTCAACATCTTTATCAATGATTTTGATGGAGGGATAGAGGGAATGCTTATTAAATTTGCAGATAATACTAAATTGGGAGGGGTAGCAAATAGAGTAGAAGATAGATTCAGGATACAGGATGATCTTGACAGGCTGGAAAACTGGGCTAAAATAAATTTAATGAATTTCAATGGGGATAAGGGTAAAGTTCTGCATTTAGGTAAGAAAAATCAAATGCATAATTATAGGTTGGGGGAGACTTGTCTTGGCAGTAGTATGTGCAAAAAGGATCTAGGGGTCTTAGCAGAGCATACACTGAACATGAGTCAGCAGTGTGATGTGGTTGCCAAAAAGGCAAATGTGATTTGGGGCTGTATCAACAGAAGGATAGTGTCCAGATCATGAGATGTGATGGTACCACTTTACTCTGCTCTGGTTAGACCTCACCTAGAGTATTGTGTTCCATTTTGGGCACCACAATTTAAGAAGAATATAGACAAGCTGGAAAGTGTCCAGAGGAGAGCAATGAAGATGGTGAGGGGTCTGGAGACCAAGTCCTATGAGGAAAGGTTGAAGGGGCTGAGTATGTTTAGCCTAGAGAGGAGATGACTGAGAGGTGATATGATAAACATTTTCAAGTACTTGAAGGGCTGTCATCTAGAGGATGGTGTCGAGTTGTTTTCTGTTGCCCCAGAAGGTTGGACCAGAACCAATGGGTTGAAATTAAATCAGAAGAGTTTTTGCCTAAACATTAGGAAGAACTTCCTTACAGTTAGAGTGGTTCCTCGGTGGAACAGGCTTCCTCGGGAAGTGGTGGGCTCTCCTTCTTTGGAGGCTTTTAAACAGAGGCTAAATAACCATCTGATAGGAATGCGGATTCTGTGAACTTAGGCAGATCATAAGAGGGAGGGTAGGATGGGTTGCCTCAGTGCTTAGTTCTTGTGGCCCTTTTTTACACACCAAGGGAAATGTTGATTGCCACTTTGGGGTCAGGAAGCAATCCTGGAGGTTTTTTGTCATCTTCTGGGCATGGAACAGTGGTCACTGTGGGTGTGGAGGGGGAGGTATTTATGAATTTCCTGCATTGTGCAGGGGGTTGGACTAGATGACCCTGGAGGTACCTTCCAACTCTATGATTCTCTGATTCTAGAGTATATTGCAAATTTGCAGTGATTACTGGAGCATATGAGAGAATTTCAGAAGAAAATCAGCTTTCGTTTCATAGATTACAGCAAAGCTTTTGGGCTGTGTGAATCATGAAAAGCTATGGTTTTGGGGTTTTTTTAATGGGTGTGCCACTACTTCTTCAAGAAACTGGCCCCAAAAAAGCTATTCTGAAATTGAAAGAAATTTTGTTTAAGGCATAATTTCGCTGTCTAGCACAGAAAAGATGTAGGTTGGTGTGAATTGGCATGTTTCTGGCATTGCCATGGGCTGCAAGTTTGCTCCCAAGTTGGCCAACTTTTTAATGGAGAAAATAGAAAACCACCTTATTCTTCAGGAAAATACTATCAAGATACCTTTATCAAAGCTATCTAGATGATATTTTTATTATCTGGGAGGGTACTGAGGAACTATTAACCTGCTTTGGTCAATACATTAACACTGCCCATAAGACAATTAAGTTCAATATGATTTATAACAGGTCTAAATTAAAAAAAAAATTAGATATGGAGGTCAAAAAGGCCAGTACCGCAATACAAACCGATTACAGGAAATGCCAACTCCTATCCTTATCATCTAAAAAACAATTTGCCCTATCTGCAGCTTTTGAGATTAAGAAGGAATTGCATGTTGGATTCAGATTTCCTCAGACAAGCCCAGGAGTTGATCAGTCAATTGGCCAATAAGGGATATTCATCTAAAACTTTTAAACAAGCCTTTTAAACAGATAGGATGGTTATCACCTTAGTGTACAACAGTGTATACACCAAAGTGAGAGGAATAATGCAAAGATACTGGTACCTCTTGTCAGGGATCCCAGAATGTAGTTTCCCCCCTCTTTTTTTACTTTTAAAAGATGTAGAAATCTTAAGAACATGCTAGTGAGGAGTTGTCATGATCTGTGTAGGCCTCTGGAGATCTGTGCAGGACTGGGCCTAGTGAGGCCTAAGAGACCTGCCTGGGAGTGGGAAGCAGACAGCCTACAATCCTCACAAGGCTTTGCACCAGCTGTAACCAATGGGGGTCCAGGAAGTCTCTGAGGAGATTGTTTATATACTTGGTGGTCAGTTAAACTGTGTTCTTTTCCTCTCTGCAGTCTTTGCCTCTCACAGAGCTAAGCTGAGGAGACTGGTCTGGGAGAAAGATCCCTCACTGGGGACAGTGAGTACAGGCAGAAGCCTGGCATAAGAGAGCTGTAGGGCTTGAGTAGTAACACTTAAGGAGTAATAGGTAGCTGTGTTAGTGTTGTGTTTCTTTTGGCCTTTCAACACTGTTATGTATTTTAAAGCACCTTGTCTTGTCTTGTTATTCCCCTGCCCAGTACTGTAATAATAAACCCTTTTTGTTAATTGTTTCTCTGCCTGGTCATCACACTTGCATTTCTTGGCTACAAAGGGGCAATTTGAAGGGGCTTGGGAAGGTACCCTGGGCCTTCTTAAGGGACCTAGGTCCAGGGTGGTGGCGGCAGAAGGTGGCAACCCGCTGGGGTCATGACAGGAGTACATTAAGAGAACTCACTACCAGAAACGCAACAACTGATGGTAAAAAAATGTCAAAAGGAAATTTCCCTTGTGGACATTGTTCTATGTGTGCCTATCATTTTCCCCAGAATTTATTTCTGTCAATGACTTCTTCTGTAGTCTACGATGAAAATTGTCACACTGTATCATTGTGGAGGCACAACATGGGGAACTTCCAAGGGTTTTGATTTATGAATTGTGTATACGCAGCATATAATGGAAGGAATGCTAATACCATTTTCGTAATGCCTTCTGTGTTATATATCTCAGTAACCTTTACAAAAGACCTGTAAGGTAGGGCAGTACAAATATCCTTGTATCATGGGTGGGGGATGAAATAGAATAACTTGCCTAAGCCCATGCAGTGAGTCCATAGCACAGGTGAGATATGAGCCACAAACATTGTCTTTTAAAAATGTTTTAGCATGCATTTTCATTTTCATTTATTTATTACTAGGAATAAGGCCTTTTATGGAAATAAATACAACAAGCTCTAGGCCATGACCTTATGCTAGGATGGCATGTGTTCTTATGGTATGGTATGGCATCCACACAAAAATACTTTAAACATTGGCTTTGATCCTCCCTAATGAAAGTTTGGGAAATTATACATAAACAATTTTATACAAGAAAGTTGAAATTGATAGCTCCTTTGGAAGCCTTTACATTACCATACTTATATGAGGAAGAGAAACCAAAGAGATATCAGGATATCTTGGACTCCAAGAATGCGTTGAAACTATTAGAGGATTTATCGTGGTGGTCAAAATCTCAAATAGAATCTAGATACTTCAAAGATAAGAAAATAGGCTTCCACGATAACTTGACAGAGATTGAAAAGGTTCATAAAAAGAACCTACACACTCTTACTTAATGATAAGATGGTAGAGGAAACAGTTAAAACAAATATGATTCAATGTGCCCAGAACATAGGACATAATATTGACTTAGAACAATGGGATCAGATGTGGAAGAAAAATATAAAAATTACAAAAGCTATAGCTTACAAAGAAAATGTATATAAAATGTTTTATAGATGGTATGTAACACCAGAGAGACTAGCGAAATATGATAGTAAATGTTCAAATAAGTGTTGGAAATGTGAAAACAAAGTGGGCTCGTTTTACCATATGTAGTGGCATTGTGAAATAAGCAAAAAATATTGGGTATGGATTCATCACCCTTCACACCGGAGGTACTTCTATTAAACATTTTACCAAAAGACTCTAACAAAGATGATCGTTATCTTATTGTATATTTAACTACTGCAGCAAGAATTTTATATGCCAAATATTGGAAGACACCTGAGACACCCACGAAGCAAGAATACATAAAGTTCTAGAAGCAGCTGAAATGGACAAACTGACTTTATTGATGAAAGGTCTCGCTGACTCTACATTTCAGAATACATGGTCTCGATTTTATAACTGATATAATAATCATATGTAGGCAGATATAATTCAAAGATGACTTACAAGAAAAAGAGTACTTATTTAATCCAATTAGAGAGAACTGTAATGAGATATACTCACTTACTATAAAAATATTAAACATTCTTTATTGTTAGGCTTAGACAATATATTACTTATGAGAATTTATTACCCCCATCAATGTCAATGTTATGTGTATGTGTGTGTTTTAATGTTTGTATGTTAAGTTTTGTATCGTATTGTATCGTGTTTAAAACTTAATAAAATTCTGCCCTTTGGGGCAGCTTTAAAAAAGAAAAGAGTCACCACCCTCTGCCATTCCACACATGACCTGATGCTGGTCTTTCCCTCTACCCTCCCTCCCTCCCTCCCGCCCTCCCGCCTTACAGAGCTTGCAAAGAGGCTTCTCTGAGAGCTGCCAGAGAAGCATGTTTTTTCCTTTACTTTTCCCCCCAGCGATCCTAGACTAGTGAAAGTCTCATTTTGCTAGACCCATGCCACTTGTAAAAAAAATGTATAACAACGAGGCACCATTTTCACAATATTTTTCTGGATTCTGCAAAAATGGTCCCCCTTTCATCTTTGAAAGCATGAAAGGGAGAAACGTTTTCAAAGCTTTGGGCTTCCGATCCCAGTGTCTCTCATTCTTTACATCTCATGTCAGTTTCATTCTAGGTTGACAATCCCACCCTTTTGTTTGCATTCAACACTGAAATCCTATCTTTCTCACTGGGGACACTGCCATTTGCCTCCTCTCTGATCCACCTTTCAAGTCCATGCCAGCAGACAACTAAACCTCCACAGCTCCTTTTAAACTCCCCCCCTCATTTAATTGTTTTAATTCAGCGATCCAAGACTTGTGAAAGTCTTATTTTGCTAGACTCATCCTGCTTGTACATCAGAGGTCCCACCCCTCCTCAAACCCCACCGTCTCCCAGCTTCACCCCTGAAATCTCCAGGCATTTCCCAACCTAGAGTGGGCAACCCTATCTCCTTCCGATACAGCCATCAACCAACTTTTATGTGCCCTTCTGACTTCAGCTTTCAATCTCCCCCCCCCCACTACCTGGAGCCTCTACCAAGGAAAAGTACAGTTTTTCCCCACAGTGGAGACCCAAACAGGAGGGAAGCAACCTCTGCAAGATATAATGATACAGAGTCCACCCTGCAAAGCAGCCATTTTTTCCAGGGAAACTGAGCTCTGCCATCTGAAGAGCAATTGTAATTCTGAGTGATCTCCAGCCCTCACCTGGAGAATGGCATCAATGGTTCCCCAGGATGAAATGGCTGGTTTGGAGGGTGGAGTCTATGGCATTGTACCTGTCTGAGGTCCCACCCCTCCTCAAACCCCACCTTCTCCAGGCTCCACCCCTCAAATATCCATGGATTTCCCAACCTGGAGTTGGCAACCCTATCCTTGCCAGCCAACCATCAAACTACCTTTATCTGCCCCTCTGATTTCAGCTTTCCATCTCCCCACCACCATCTGCAGCCTCTACCTAGGAAAAGTACTTTCTCCCCAGTGGGGACCCAAGCAGGAGGGAAGTGACCTCCACAGCTGTTTTCTTCAGTGAAACTGAGCTCTGCCACCTAGAGAGGAGTTGTAATTCTGAGTGATCTCCAGCCCTCACTTGGAGAATGGCAGCAATGGTTCCCCAAAAGAAAATAACTGTTTTGGAGAGTGGAGGCTATGGCATTCTATTCAGCTGAGGTCTCTCCCGTCCCCAAACCCTGGCTTCTGTAGACTCCACCACAAAATTGCCAGGAATTTCCCAACCTGGAGCTGGCAACCCTAGTCAGGACTGGCCCCAATGAGTTCCCCACAAAGGCCTGGAAAAGGCCTCCTGGCTTTACCTTTTTACTGACTGAACCAGGCTTAGTTGCCTAGTAACAGCCACTGAGGGAAATGTAGTCCCACATGAGCCAAGCAGGAGAACTTCTTCAGGAGAGAGTGCTGTTTTGGCAGTTTATTCTGAAAGGGAACAGTGGCTGAGGTGGCAGTGGGTGGGGAACAGGAGCGGACCCAGCCCCCAGCCAATGGCACATGAGTATTCTTGATTGGTGGTTGATGGGTCAATGGCTGATGGAGAGCTGGAAAGTGTCAACATGTTAGAACAATTATATATATCAAATATCACACTTTTCTTGCCAGTTGGGATTCAAAGCAACTTAGAACATCATTTGCCCCTCTGCCATTCTCCCACAACAACCACCCTGTGAAGTAGGTCAGGCGATGGGCACAGGGCCACCCAGTAAGCTTCTGTGGGGAGGGGATTTGAACAGGGATGAGCATGAACCAGCTCATGAATGTAAGTTTGTGATGAATTCTGGCCAGTTTATGCTTCATGAAGTCAAGTTCATGACACGTCAACCAGCACAAAGTTTCCACACAATTTGACGCTGTTTGTGGAGGTTTGTTGCAATTTGTGAATGGATTCATTTCCAGACATACTGTCTCCGCTCAATCAAGGATGGGGGGGAGAAGTTTCTTTGTGAGTTTGGTGTCACTGTCTTGTTCCTGTGCCATTCCATAAACTCCTGTAACTGTAGCAATGTGAGCAAAAGAGGACTAGTAAGTATTGGGTTCAAGACACATTGCAGTGAATAGCTCTACTTTATTCAGTGATTTCAGGAACAAGACTGAAACCTCAGGGCAACAGTCCTGTTTAAATAGCATGTAAAAACAACACCCAAACACACCCAACAATAGGCTATTTACATCACATTAGTTCCTCATTTATCATCTCCAGAGTCCTGGTGGGCTATTGTTCTAGAGCTCCAAGCTCAGCCAGTCTCTGGTAGATAGTCCTGGAATGATCCAGACCTAACACATAAGAAGGACTAATGTCAAATCACAGAATCCTGCAATACAAACTGAAAGGGGGACATTTCTTCAAGCTCAGTACAACCAGTTCAGTGTAAAGAATGCCCAGCAGAATCCAATACCACCAACACAATACAAGCTTAAAAGGACTGATTGATCTCAAAGCACATTGTCACAAGAAATCCAAGTGTGTGTGTGGGGGGGGGGAAGTGACAGCAAAGGGGGGTACCCTCTTTAAACTGACAAGAATAATTTGAAATGGACAAGAGCAGTGGGGAAATCCTGAGACAGAGGGGGGAAAGAACTTCCTGAACCCGTGCTTGTCATTTGCCCAGAAAGCACTTTCCTTGGGGCACCCTCTTTTGTTGGGTTTTAACTCAGATCCTGTAAATCCAATCCTCACCAAACTTGGAAGGCAAGTAGAAGAGAATCAGCCAGAGAGCCCCTGCAGGTTTGGTGTTTCTAGTAGGCCCGGGGGGTGTTATACTGGGTCACAAACCTCATGAACTGAAGCAGTTCATTTGATGCCTCAAGGTTCATGATGGTCCATGGTTTGGAAACTGCGCATGCCACGAACTGAACCATAATTTCTCAATTTGTGCCCATCCCTAGATTTGAACACAGGTCTCCCAAGATTCTAGTCTGACACCCTATCCACTAACTCTAGACAATAAACAGGTCTTGGGTTATTACGAAATTTACAGTTCCGTCCTGAACAGAGTTACGCCATTCTAAGTCCACTGAAGTCCATGAGCTTAGATGGATGTAGCTCTATTTAAGCCTGCACTGTTAGAGATCAGGTAATTTTAGGAGTTGGAAACAGCTGCTATTTAGTGGGACACTAATTTCTCCTTTTTAAAGCGACTCTTCTGGCCTTTTTATCATGCTTTCACTACTACTAAACCCCCCGGTGGGGGAGGTGTTAGCCGGCAAAACGGAATGTCCAGCGCGTAAGACCGAAAGCCTAGAAAGAACTCTTCGGCATTAAGGAAGCCTGTAATGGGCTGTCCAGCCAGTGGTGGCAGTGCTGCGCTGCAACTTGAAGCAGTCCTGGAGAAAAGCTGACGACATCAAGCCATGCCGAGGGAAAAATGCCATTGGAACACGTCTGACCTTACAGCTGAACAAACTCCCTGTTGGTTGCGAACGTGTGTAATTTAAAGATTATATGTTGTCCTCCCTTACCCCTTGAATCATTGTTAGTCCCGTGTGTATTGAGTAACTGTAAATCACTCAGAGCCAGCAAGCTCTGCAGGATTGAGCGATTAATAAATTGAAAGATTATTATTGTAGGGCTACGGAGATACAGCAATGGTTTTTATTTGGTCTTGAACATCTCAACTGCAGGTGTTTGGAGTATGTTTATAATATGAAAATGCATAAATGCCCAGTGCCATATATGTCAAAGAGAAGGTCATCGTAGCTTTTTATTGTCTCCCATGCTCTTGTCTACATTTACATGGGAATGTTGTAGAGGAAAAAAATCTCTATTAAAACTTGCCAAGAAGCATTTGCTGGCCAATAGAAACATCAAAATGCCCTTTGGCCTAGGAAAGTCCTCTTTCCTTAGGGATGCTGCCATGTTTTTCCTGTAACAATGTTTGCCAGCCACAGGTAGTTGTTGAAAGGTGAGCGTGGAATGAAACTTCCCACATATATGCATGATATAGATCTAATGCACTAGAATGGAGCATCTGACCGAGTCCTGCTCCTATACATAAGCACTTCAGGACTAGAAATACTATGCTATCTTGTGTCAAAATGTGCCAGAAACGAAATACAACAAAAGAAGTCCTGTTGGTGTTTGGGATGAAAACCCCATATTATCTAAAAGGCTCTAGAATAAGCTCCAATAGCATTGTGTTAGTTCACAATGTATTCACTAACTAAAATGTTTCTGAATATAAAGTTAAGGCCAACATTGTCTCAGTTTCCTTAAATGGGCAGTATTTTGTTGTACTATTGTTATCTTTTTATCTTGTTTTAATTGTTTTAATTATGGCTTTTGCCCCAGTTGTTAGCCGCCCTGAGCCTTAGGGGAGGGCGGGATATAAATCGAATTATAAATAAATAAATAAATAAATAAAAATTATTATATCATGCATTTGGGAACAGTTTGAACCTTTTCATTGCTAAAAGTTAATATATCCAGATGGTCAAGATCACAAAGGAGATTGTATCTTGCAATGTTTTTATTATAATCCTGCACACCCATTATAAAATGTGTAGAAATGAGAATTTGACAATTCTTTATGATCCTAAACAACAGGAGTAGCATGCTGACAGATGTCATTACTGACCATGTCCAGCACATCATTGTATCCAAGGGCTGCCTGTTGCATCCAGTCAGTGCTAAGACTAGCTAGGAGAATGATGGTGGTCAAAGGCAGTGTAATGGGATAAGTCTTAGCAAGATTTCCTCACTGAATTTCATCAGGCCATTGAGATCCCAGTATTAATAAGAGAAAGCTGATTAACTTTAATGAGGTGGATGTATATCCATTCCCTTCCAATCACTTCATATCTTATCAAGAAAATATTCCCTGCTGGGATGAATGGAATTATCCCTTTCATGAGTGGCAGGTGTAGAGCCTAGGCTACATTCTCTACTTGCCTGAGATTGTTTTACTCCTCCTTGGCTACAGTAAATCTTACCATAGAAATGCTTAAATTTTTCACGGGGCAGGGGGAGACATGGGGTTGAAATATTTTCTATCATCTGGTGGAAGAAAGGAATAAAATATATCATATATAGAACTGCTTTGCATTATTATAGAAACTTAAGTTCACAAAGAAAAGAGGCTTAGAAGAGATTTCTGTCCTCTCCTAGCTAGAGCTTTTGTGACACATTGTCCCAAACAAATAAAAGGATTTTGCTGAAATGATCTACCTTGCTGTTTTCCTTTCCTTTGAAGACTCCTATGCTACAATAGGCAACCCATCAGGAATAATTAGATTATACGGCAGCATCCATGGAAACAATATAGCTTTTGAAAAATGACTCCTACAGAACATCTTAGAAATCACATCTATTATGGATATCTTTGACTATTTCAAAGACAACACAGCTCCCGAGTTATGGGAAATAGTAGTGGGCCGAAGTCTGTTCCATGCTTTGTCCTATGTTAACAAGATATAGCAGGCAGGAGAACAACTGGGTCACTGGACTGTGTTTTATCTGAAGCTGTGGTAAGCCATAATGAAAACCATATGTGTTTCACATTGCATTTTTAGTATAAACTACTTTGTTTACATCTTAATATGTGTAAGACGCAAGAAAAACAGGACTCTAAATAAAATAACATCAAGGAAATTGATGCCTGAATCCAAGAGTTTTGCTTCATTTCTTCAAGCAAGATGCAGATGACATCTGACCAGTAATTTTTTTTTAAATCAGTTGGCTCTGTTGCACTGCATCTGAGGTTATATACAGAAGCTGGTAGATCTGTGTGTCGGTGTGGTGCTTAGGTAGGATACTGAACCATTTGCTTCCATCAGGCCTTTCTCAAACTACAAAACATCCAGTTCGTTCCCTTGCTAGCTTTACTAGTGTTTCTGTTAACTTGTGTACAATGTTGCTGTTCAGCTCTCATAACATGACTTAACAAGATAATACTCATCACCAGATTTTAGATTTTTAAAAGAGTTTTTTAAATTGAGAAGGATGAATGACCATCTATCACATTTTTTAGGAGCTGCGGTGGCTCAAGTGGTTAAGACGCTGAACTGCAGGCTGTGGAAGGTCAGTAGTTCAGCAGTTCGAGACCCGAGTGTGCCGCATGCCGGAATGTGCTCCCGTCTCTAGTTCCAGCTCCTGCCAACCTAGCAGTTCGAAAACAAGAAATTGCAAGTAGGTAAATAGGTACCACTTCAGTGGGAAGGTAACAGCGTTCCGTGCGCCTTGGTGTTTAGTCATGCCGGCCACATGACCACGGAAAAGTCTTCGGACAGCGCTAGCTCTTCGGCTTTGAAACAGAGATGAGCACCGCAACCCTAGAGTCGGACTCGACTGGCTTTCGAGCAAGGGAACCTTTACCTATCACATTTTTATCTCTCTGTGGATGCTCACTACTCACGCACTGCAACAGCCCTTTAAAAAAGGAAAACAAAATACATAATCTGACTACCCTCACCCTAACTACAACTCCCTTCTTAGTTAAATCATTCATACATTTTACCCTTCATAAGACTAGTTTACCTGCTACAACTGGACTTACAGGCAACCCCTGCCTTTATAGCGCCTTATAGTAGTAAATATATTGTTGCTCAAGCCTCATATTTATCTGTTCTGGAGTCAAATAAACTTAGGAGGGCCTATACTTTGGCTAGATGCTCTGCCTTACCTTCTGCAGTTCTTGAGGGCAAATTTAAGAAAATCCCCCGAAATGAGAGGCTATGTATGTGTGCGTCTGGGGCGATCGAATCTCAGGAACATGTCTTCCTGAGGTGTCCATTATATAATGAAGCTCGCACAAAACTTATCGACCCCCTTTTGGTTGGTTCCTCAGATCAGGATAAGATAGAGAAATTGCTTTCCAATTCTGATCATATAGCGCTACAGCAGATAGCGAAATTTTGTTTTTTGGTTGTAAAAGTTCATCAGCGTCCAGGTAGCCAGTCGGGTTAGGACTGCCTGATTTTAATCTTATTGATTTTTTACTATTGCTATTTTACTCTTTGTAAGACTAAATTTTGACCAACATTACATCATATTTTTGGTTTTAGTGATTGAAATGTTTGTATAATTTTATCTTTTATTAATCTTGTCTTATCATAATAGATTTACCATCTGGATACTTTTTGACATTGTAATCTGTTTAAATGGTAATATACTTGCAGGTATGATTTTATATTGCTGGCTATGTGCTGTAATAAATAAATTCATTCATAGTTTACCTACTAAAAGACTTCATTGGTTATTTAGTTGTCATATTTTTGCAACTAGTTCTTAGACTGGATCAAGCACAACGTTTTGGCTTGTTCTAGCAAAACAAACAAAACAAAATCTTCCCTAACTGCTTCTGCTAAATTTAACTTATTGTATACTGACTTGTGTTTCTGCTTGTGCAAGATAGCCAGTTTCTAAGCACCATAATATATAGGAAACTGCTAGGTATTGCACAAGATTTTGCACAAGTGGAACTGTACTAAGTCTGTTTATGTTCCTGCTGGTGCATTGCTGGATCCATGCTCAGAGTAAATGTGGCAGAAGGGGACCCAAAGGTATTTTTGTTCTACTATGAGGATGTAGATTTTGTAACATCATATCTTCTGCAGATCTACCTTTTTTGAATGTTTTTGACGGTATACCAAAAACTGATTCTGGTTAAATTCAGTATATGGCATCAGCATGAACCATTCTTTAATCCTGAATATATGCTGACAGCCTGTTCTCAGAATCATCATATACTGCTGCAGTTATGAGAATAGGCCATCTCCGTCAGTTCAGCTGTTGTTCACTTTTGTGGACCTAGCACAGATGGAACTGTATAAGAGTTCCCATGTAATAATATTTTGAAGCAGGATACAGGAGATCTGTGCCTTGCAGTCTGCCTATTTTGCCACTTAGCTGGTTAAACAATGTATATTATTGTACATAAATGGGGGCTGGTATCATGCAAACTTCATAGGGATATTATTACATTCCGTAGCCAACTAGTGATTGTGAGATACTAAACTACTATAATACTGAGTGTCAAAGCACTTGTCAGTAGGTGCTCTGAATAGCTAGTTTTTCTAGGAAATAAAGCTTCCATTGCTATTGATTAGATGTGATACATCTGAGGCAGAACCAAGTATGTAATTGAAAGTCGGTATAATTAAATCAGATGAATGCCAGTTGCACACTCTTCTAAGAAATAAAACTAAATACAATTAGGGAAGAGTAATTGTTGAGAAATCCCAAGCATATGATGACAACACTGTCTTTGTTTAAAAAATGCTACATGCCGCAATACTAGCTATGTCCACTAAGGTGTGCTAGACCTCCAATTATCACATCCTCCAACTATAATACACAACCCCTTCTTTATATCCACTGAAGGCATATTGCCTCAGCATTGTCTTCAGCCGTGTTTGATTCCTAAACCATTTACATAACAATTTTATCCAGAGCACATTCACCATGCAAGAATAAAAAACATGTGAGAATAAAAATAGATTTGTTTGCTTTAAGCTAGCCAGAGAATTGGTTGGTTCTTGTCTGAACTGTGTTTATTCCAAGGTGAGCAGAATCTAAAGTCTGGTCATACAAACTACTGAGTATGCTAGAATGATATATCTGTGCACATGTCAAGGAAGGATAAAAGTTAATACTACGGGAGACTTTGCACACATGTACACTTTCAGTCTGTTGCAAACCGTACCAAAAAGAATACTGTGGTATGTTAAAGATCAACACATTAAGTAATAAAATTTTGTGGACCAAAGTCCCCTTTGCTGCATGCATTTGACAGAGTGGTTTCTGGCCCATGTTAGTTAATGCCACATTTGATTAGTCGTTAAGGCTCCACAAAACTCCTTCTATGGACACGCACACACATGGATGAATTCATGTATGCAAGCTCATGTTTTATTGTTGTGGGACTGCTCCTGGCCCACCACTCACACCTCCACTGTGACTGCTCTTACTTCTAAAAAGCCCAAGAGACCTCAGTGAGAAAAGAGGAGGAGTTTGCAACAATAGAATCCTCTTCTTCCTTCTCTTGCACTGACCTCTGCTCCCCAGAACTCTGAGCAGGATCAGCTATAGTGTCCTTTGCCTCTTTCCAGGCCAGTGGAATGTTACACCTCTGTTATGTATGCGGCCTGCCACAAGGCGGCCGCAAGAAAGAGAGGAGCTTGGCTCCAGAAAGACAATGGGACCTAGGATCCTAGTTCCCCCCCTAGCTGACCAATTGGCTTCTTGGCGGGAAATTCAAACCCTCCAATGGAGTGGTAGGCCCGGGGTTGAGAGTGTATATAGTTGGCCTTGCAGGGCCGTTGTTGTCCTTATGTTAAGTACTCAATAAACGTGTGCAATTGCATGTCGTCGTCCAAGTCCTCCATGCAGCGAACCCAGTACTTTTCAGTGGCGACGAGGATGGGATCCCGCTGAGTAGGGCCTGGCTCGCACCAGCGCACGCTAAGCTCCGTTCCTGCTACGCCTCGCTCTGCATCGCGCACCCAGCCGCACCGCGCACCGCTACAAGGAACCTCAGCCCCGCGCTACCGCTACGCCATGGCCTCCAACCGAGGGAATCTGGAGATCTTCGATCCCGCC
>NW_015168046.1:565983-570364 GCF_001447785.1 Gekko japonicus
TGTGCAGGCGGGACTTGTGGTTGCGGGGCATAATCTGCTAGGAAATTAGTCATTCGAATGTCCATCATCCCCGGCAACGCTTCCATCACATCGTGGACCGTGCGCATCAGATCCCTCACCGATTGTTCCAGCTCCTCCAGCCGTTCCCCGGTCGACTCCTCCGGGATCGGCTCCCGAGGTTGGTATTCAGGAGGCGGCCCATAGTCTCCCTCCGTCTGGAAGTCTGCAGCTCCCTCTGAGGATCTTGCACGGGCCCCTTCCCCCAGCGGCTCAAACATCCAGTCTTCCACGTCTCTCCGATAAGTCCCAGTTTCGCCCGAACTCCCGGAGTCGGGAAACATTCCCTTGTCAAAAAGACTTTCTCGAAGCCCACTGCCTCGACGGGAGTACACCTCCCTGGTGCCTTGGGTGTTGTACAAAGCCCAGTCGTCCTGCGCCGGTGTCTTCCGCGCACCCCAATTCGAAGGGGTTGGAGGCGGCCAAGACAGGTAGGCAGGCAGTCGGGGAATCGCTCCCCCCACAGCACCTTCCCCTGGTGCGGTAGTTGTAACAATCAAAGGTGCGGAGGTAGTGGGGACCGATCCTGTGTCCCCCTCCGTGGTAGGTAGGTTTCCCTCAGACCCGCTCATGGTCTCGCCAGAATCGGGACGATAGGAGAAAAGGAGTTCTAACAATATGTTGGATCCCCAAGCATCGAGAATAAATCCACGTTTCAAAGAAAGTAAAGTTTATTTCAAAGCATTGGAAAGATACTCAAACACGTTCTTTGTTAGAACTGAACACAAGCAGTTAGGGCAGACATGATAAAGGGATTCAAGTTAGAAACACAACCAATGGATAACGTTCCCGCTGGCGGGCAGGAGAAAACGGTTGCCTGCTCAAGTCTTGGGAACCAGGCGAACAGTAGACAAAACACAGGTGCAGTTCACAGGCTTGATAAGTAAGAAGCTAACAGCGAAGCATACTCTCCCCCTCACATCCTCCAGTTGTTTTACTTTGGCATTACAGCAGGGAAAACACATAGGCCAGCTGGCAGGGACAGGGATCACATATGTACAATCAGAAGTTACACAGAACACCATGGCAGCTTGCCGGCCCCGGCACTCAGCGTCCTGAGTATCGAAGACCTCCCGGAGCCCCCCCTGCACGCCTCCGACATCGCTGCCAAGACGTCCTGCGACCCCCTCCTTGCCCGTGTCTTGGGCTGGGTGGTGAGGGGGTGGCCTGTATCGTTCCCGGGAGCTGACTTCGCACCCTTCAGTACCCGGAAAGATGAGCTGTCGGCGCTGAAGGGGTGCCTTCTGTGGGGGGACCGCGTGGTGGTCCCCAGTGCCCTCCTGGAAGCCCTCCACGAGGCCCACCCAGGGATCGTGAGGATGAAGGCTCTGGCTCGGAGCTATGTATGGTGGCCAGGGATAGATGCGGAGATTGAGTCCTGGGTCCAGAGATGTCACCCCTGCCAGGAGGTCCGGCCCAACCCACCGAGGGCGCCAACGCAAGCATGGGAGTCAACCCGCAAGCCCTGGTCCTGGCTACACGTGGATTTCGCCGGACCATTCCAGGGCCTACTGTTCCTGGTGACGGTGGACTCATATTCCAAGTGGCTGGAGATCAGCCCCGTCTCCACCACCTCGACCAAGGCGGTGATCCGCTCCCTCCACCAGATTTTCGCCACGCACGGCCTGCCGAACACCATCGTTTCCGACAACGGGACCGCCTTCACGTCGGGGCAGTTCCAGGAATTCCTCCGGAAAAACCTGATCCGGCACATCCGATCAGCGCTGTTTCACCCCGCTACCAATGGACAGGCAGAGCGCATGGTGCAGACGGCCAAGGAGGCCCTAAGCTAGATCACAGAAGGAGATTGGGAGTTCCGCTTGGCCCGCTTTCTCTTAACCCAGAGGACGCCCCCCAATCCTGGCACCGGCCACAGCCCGGCGGAGCTCCTGATGGGCCGCCGGCCAACGATGCTGCTTGACCGCCTGCACCCAGACCGAGCACTGGATACCAGAAGGGCGGTAGAGCAGCGGGAGGCCCTCGGGGGTTCTCTCCTGGGGACACCGTCTACTTTCGGAACTACGGGAACGGCGCCCCCTGGATGGAGGGCCGCGTCACCAAGGTAAAAGGCCCAGCTTCATACGAGGTAACAACTAATGATGGAAGGCCACTGGAAAGGCACATCGACCAGCTCCGACGGCGGCTGGCAGCGGGGGAAACGAACACCCCCCGTCGCCCAACCCAGAAGACGCAAGCAGAGAGGAGGCGGCCCCACAGGGCCCCGATCGCACAGAGGACGCCCCGAGCAAGGTGGAAGACACCGAGCTGCCAGCACAGCCGCTGGCACAGCCACAGCCAAGCCCCCCAGCGCAGGCAGACCCGGGGATCCCCACAACGACCACCACACCGACCACAACACCGATCCCTTCACCAGGCCCCAGGCGTTCCTGCCAAGAGCGCAAGCCCCCTGCCTATTTGAAAGACTACATCACCCAGGTGGTGTCTGAACTATGGGGGGGAGGGGTGTTAAGTATGCGGCCTGCCACAAGGCGGCCGCAAGAAAGAGAGGAGCTTGGCTCCAGAAAGACAATGGGACCTAGGATCCTAGTTCCCCCCCTAGCTGACCAATTGGCTTCTTGGTGGGAAATTCAAACCCTCCAATGGAGTGGGAGGCCCGGGGTTGAGAGTGTATATAGTTGGCCTTGCAGGGCCGTTGTTGTCCTTATGTTAAGTACTCAATAAACGTGTGCAATCGCATGTCGTCGTCCGAGTCCTCCATGCGGCGAACCCAGTACTTTTCAACCTCCTTGGCCATTTCCACCCCACCCACATGATCAGGAAGTACTGGAGGAAAGCCCTCATTGGCTTGGGCAGATTCCTCCTGTCCCCCTTCCCCAGCATCTGTCTGCAGGGCTGTCCCCACCAAAGGCCTGTTAGGTTGCATCTTTCTTCAGAAGTGATCCCTGCAGCCTGCCAGCAGCCCTGTCCACTGAGAGCTTGCCTTGGTTCCACTGTGGCTTAGGTGGGTGGTGCCCAGCCAGAATTACCCCTGACCAAGTGAGGACAGACTGATGCCATCCCAATGGAGCACAGCCTTGCTGGCGATGCAAGAGGGTTGTCCTGGTTGTCTGCTGTTGTCTTGGAGGAGAAAGGAGGGACTTGTACAGGAGCACTGAAAATGTTGCCTGACAATTGTGCAGCTAATTTTCTTTTGCTGTTTGACATTTAACTGCTTCTAAATCTATTACATCTGATTTTATGTCATCTTTTATAGTGGTCCTTGCTGCAGGTGCTTTTTTGTTTTAGGTCCCATACAGCTTCCTCAGTTATCCCAGGCTACAATCACACACACTAAATAATTCACTTTCAATCCACTTTCCAACTTGATTTTGCCAGTTCACACTGTAAAGTCCAGTTGGAAAGGGCATTGAAAGTGGATTATTCAGTGGGTGTGATTGCAGCCCCAGTCAGGTTAAAGGTAGCCTGAACATAACAGCTTTGAATCAAAGTGTTTCAAAAATAGGATTTATAAAAATTTTTTTAAAGGGGAGGTATCCTACCAACAGCAGAGAACTCAGACCAAGTGTGATCCACTGGAGAAGGAAATGGCAACCCATTCCAGTATCTTTGCCAAGAAAACCCCATGGACAGTAATAAAAGGCTACAAAATACGACGCCGGAAGATGAGCCCCTCAGGTCAGAAGGTGTCCAATATGCTACTGGGGAAGAGCAGAGGGCAAGTACAAGTAATTTATTTATTTATTTATTTCTTCAAATTTATATGTCGCCCTCCGCGCAAGGGAGCTCAGGGCGGCTTCCAATAAAAACACAAATTTCATTAAAATACATAATATACAACATGCCATAAAACATTATAAATAAAGTGCAGGCGGCAGATTAAAATTCATCTCGATGGTAAGTTGCAGAAGTCAATTGCCATTGCCCTGATGTCTACAGAATTGCTTCTGTCGTTAGTCCATATAGTTGTTAAATCCACAGGCCGTATTTAATTGTAATAATCTGCAGTGACCTGCAGTAACATGAGCCTATAACAGCGGCGGCCCCTACTTAAATGCCTGGCGGAAGAGCTCCATCTTGCAGGCCCTGCGGAACTGTAAAAGATCCCGTAGGGCCCTGATCATTCCACCAGGTCGTGGCTGCCACTGAAAAGGCTCCGGTCCTGGTAATGGCTAACTTAGCCTCCCTCGGGCCAGGGAGGATCAATAGATTTTGAGACCCCGACCGTAGTGCTCTCTGGGGTATATACGGGGAAAGGCGGTCCCGAAGGTATGTTGGACCCCGGCCATGTAGGGCTTTAAAGGTAAGAACCAGCACCTTGAAACGGACTTGGTATGCTATAGGCAGCCAATGCAGTGTCCTTAGC
>NW_015168046.1:571798-579196 GCF_001447785.1 Gekko japonicus
GATGGAAAACCTTGAGAGCATAACAAAAAGTAGAGACATCACCCTGCCAACAAAAGTCCGCATGGTCAAATCAATGGTATTCACAGTAGTAATGTATGGCTGCGAAAGTTGAACTATAAGGAAGGCCGAGCGCCGAAGAACAGATTCTTTTGAACTATGGTGCTGGGGAAGACTCTTGAGAGTCCCTTGGACTGCAAGGAGATCAAATCAGTCAATCCTAAAAGAAATCCACCCTGACTGTTCCCTGGAAGGCCAGATCCTGAAGCTGAAGCTCAAATACTTTTGCTACCAAATGAGAAGGGAGCACTCACTGGAGAGGACCCTGATGCTGGGAAAAGAAGACTCTTGAGAGTCCCTTGGACTGCAAGGAGATCAAATCAGTCAATCCTAAAAGAAATCCACCCTGACTGTTCCCTGGAAGGCCAGATCCTGAAGCTGAAGCTCAAATACTTTTGCTACCAAATGAGAAGGGAGCACTCACTGGAGAGGACCCTGATGCTGGGAAAGACTGAAGGTCAAAGAAGAAGGGGACGGCAAAAGATGAGATGGTTAGACAGTGTCATTGATGCAACGAACATGAAATTGAGCACGCTTCAGAGGACAGCGGAAGACAGGAGGGCCTGGCGTGATCTGGTCCATGGGGTCACGAAGAGTCGGACTCGACTGTGCGACTGAACAAAAATCCTACCCACATTTCCACTGATGAAGGAGACAGGAGAGGTCCCTTTTGACCATGAAAAAGGCTATGCCAGGGAGTGTGGGACAGTATGGATAAAATGATATAGGGAAAGGCCTGCAGTGAGGAGGGGTATCAAGTGAGATTGAGCTGAAAAGCTGTTAGAATTTAACCCAAGCTATTGAGTCTAACAAATGACAATAAGAGGAAGAATGTATTTGATCAGGTTGCATCCCTTCTTAAAAGTCTAAACACAGACTTCCTTTGAATTTAAACAAGTTCATTTATTTTTAAAGTAGAGTGCTATGATTTTCAATTTGTCAGTCCAAAGAAGGCTTGTATATCAGTTTTGCCTCATTGTCTGAGCAGCTTTCAAACAGATTCAATGTGGCTAAAGCGAAAGATATCTGTTAAAAATGTGGGTTCCATTTCAATACAGTATAATTCCTCTGACACTTTTTTCTTCAACTCTGTCATGTACTTTCATGAAGATAGATCCAGTTGGTCAGCCATGTTGGTCTGAAGCAGTACAACAAATTTAGAGTCCAGTGGCACCTTTAAGACCAACAAAGGTTTATTCAAGGTATGAGCTTTCTTGTGCACGCACACTTTATCAAATACGTAGAATGGCCACAAAAAAAGGTTCAAACTTATAGCCAGAGAATGAACAGCAAATTAAATTAATAAAGTAATAAAATACAGTGGAATATACAATAGTGAGGATCATGAAGAACATCCAGAATTGGGAAGATTCTATTTCAGACTACAGAGATTTAGGAGAAAAAAGGCTTCAATAAAATAACAAAGAGCAATGTTGAATATTCACATTTTTAGAAGTGATATCAATTTTAGTGATCTAAAATCACTAATTCACGTAAATACTGGTAATTTGTGTTTGTACAGCACTTCCAGTGCTCAGATCTTTTCACACATATTATTGTAATCCTTACAATAGCCCAGTAAGGTATATTATTATTATTATTGAACAAATTTTGAGTCCAGTAGCACCTCTGAGACCAACAAAGCTTTATTCATGGTATGAGCTTTCTTGTGCACACACACTTCTTCAGATGCAGTTCAAATATATAGGCAGATGCCTCTACATAGGTGAACAGTAAATTAATGAAGACGTTTTAACATATGCAAAGACTAAACAGCAATAACAAGCTAAATTCATACTGTCACCATCTGTTTGGGTTTAATTAGGGGGGGAACAGTGAGGCAATAAATATATCAACATAGGAGATAGATGTGTAGAAGTATCTTTAATTCTCAAGGGTAATAAAGTGATTCTGTTGTTATGTACCATTTGTTTCCTCTCAAGCATGGAGTTAATTAACAACATCCTTTCCCCAGAGATGGGGTGCAGTGCCATGTCAGAGAAATGCACTCCAATATGAATTGCATTACATTCACCATTCCAATATACTGTTCCAAAAAAGAAATACTTAAAATACAGAGGATGTTTAGCACTTCTTGATGAGAATACATACATAAGTACTGAATGAGTTTAGCATATGTAGTGAAATAAGAAACCAGTATCCCTGTTGAGTCCTGGGGGGGGTGTTCCCGAGTGTTATAGATGTCAGATTTGTCCATTTAACCTCTGGCGTAGGGTTTGCCCTGTTTGCAACATCTAATTTGAATGTGAACATTGGTACCAATGTCAGATTTGTCCATTTATCCTCTGGCGTAGGGTTTGCCCTGTTTGCCACATCTAATTTGAATGTGAACATTGGTACCAGAGCTTGCAGTAAACCCAAATGCCAACTTTTGTCTGGCATGCCACTCTACCCCACCTCTGGGAAAAGGATGTTGTTAATTAATTCCATGCTTGGGAGGAAACAAATGGTGCATAACAACAGAATCAGTTTATTACCCCTGACAATTAAGAAGGATACTTTTACAAGTCTGTCTCCTATTTTGACATATTTATTGCATCACCGTTTTCCCCATTAATTAAATCCAGACAAATGGTGACCGTATGAACTTAGCTTGTTATTGCTGTTTAGTCTTTGTATATGTCAAAACATCTTCATTAAGCTGTATGCTAATTTACTGTTCACCTATGTAGAGGCATCTGCCTATATATTTGAACTGTTAGCTTCCATTTCAATGTTTGTGGACAAGTATGCATGCACACAAATGCTCATACCTTGAATAAAGCTTTGTTGGTCTTAAAGGTGCTACTGGACTAAAAATTTGTTCTACTACTTCAGACCAACATGGCTGCCCAACCCGGATCTTTTATTGTTATTGCTACCATCACGGTAACAATGAGGATGTATGAACTCTCCTCAATATGAATAGCATGGATTATAATTTGGCATCAACATGACTGAATATTTGAAAATATGCTTATTTTTTAGTTAAGCATTTGAAATTGTCTAAATTATAAAGCAATTTATGCACTTGTGCATATTTTTATTCAGCTTACTCACAGATGTCTCTGTCTTACTGATCCAGACACTATTTCCTGAATCTACCTATCAGCGGGGGGTGGGGTGGGGGTGGTGTGAAGCATTTTTCTTAGTTGTCTTTGAGTGGTGGTAGCCACAAGGCTTTTCACTAGTATTTCAAACATGCCTAGGTTGCCCGCCTGCCTCCCAAAGCTGAGCGTATTTGCATTAATTGAGAATTCTACACTGGATTGTAAATCCTTTGAATGCTGAAATAATGCTATGACCAGGCAGGTAACAATGTTAGCACATATGCTCAAAATGTAGTTGGTTTTAAATGATGCATGACCTGCCCACATTGAGCCCAGGGCATACATAATCAAAGCAAGCCGGAAAACGGTAAGCATGCACTATCAGAAGCTGCTTGGCAAGCCATAATGCTGAATGCCACCAATTGTGTAGATTAAAAACAATATGATAATCTGCTCCTTTTACATTGTGAAATGTACACTCTTAAGCCAAAAAAAAAATAATAACCCTTGCAAGCTAGATAAGTTTTCAAGAGTCTGATTTGCCAAAATTAAATAATCAGTCTAAGAGAATGACTTGCCTAAGGCCATCCACTGAGTATGGGGTCCTAGAAGAGATTTGAACTGGCATCCCCGATCACAGCTTAATATTATACTGCACTGTAACCTAGCTTTTTACAGAAACTGACCTATGAAAACATAAGAAATATTACCTGCCTACCATTTTCTTCTCACCTTGACACAGAGAGTACTCCATCTTTCTGTGTTATACCTCTGAGGATGCCAGTCACAGTTACTGGTGAAACATCAGCTTCTAAAATGCCAAGACCACGGCCACACAACCCGGAAAATCTACAGCAACTAAGAAAAAATAGTCTAACGGTTGACCAAAAACAAACAAACAAACAAAAGTCATGGTGTTAAGTCCTCCTTCAAATCCCTTTCTTTCTTTCTTTCTTTCTTTTTAAAAATGGTTTGTTTTAATAAAATATTAGGTCCAGTCGATCTCTTTGTTGAGCTGTTTCCACAGAATCAGAACCACAGTTGAAAAGGACCTGCTTTACATTCTTGTTAACTTCCCTGGAATCAACAGGATTCTAAGGTAGCCAAATTTATTCTGTTCCTAAAAGGTGAAAATAGAAGCCAGCATTTT
Organism: Gekko japonicus; assembly: GCF_001447785.1. Classification (NCBI taxonomy): domain Eukaryota; kingdom Metazoa; phylum Chordata; class Lepidosauria; order Squamata; family Gekkonidae; genus Gekko; species Gekko japonicus. Next base: position 576,056 of record NW_015168046.1, read on the forward strand.
TTCCTGGCAATAGTGAAGGCTAAGCTTAACAGAAGTGAAGGATTTTCCCCAGGCACCCACCCCCCATGCAGACACAAGGAGACAGATTGTTCAGCAGATCTACCTTGACTCTAAACTTGGCCTGTGTCTTCTGCTGGTATTATTTATTACTGCTTGCACACAATGTGCTGAGAGGTGTGCAGCGTCATCCCCTCACTGATGCACCATGTGGCTATTACTAAGTTCAGAAGGAGATCATATTATATCTCATGGAGCTGTGCACACACCTCCACTGTCCAAAATAACCCTATGCATGTAACTATTAATCTTGGCCCTTGTTCACTCAATTCAAGCAGAATCCTCCTCTGCAGAAAATCTGGCCAAACAATAATGGCCCTAGGAAACAAACACTTTACTTTTTTTAGCCCCCTAAGTATTTTCCTCATTAGCACCATTCCTTTCATCTGCACCAAGTCATTTTCACCCAGGTGCAAGACAAGAATGTTGGGACACCTGCCCTCTCACAAAACCTGGTGGAGGGAGGCCAGGATCTGGCTCCATAACATACCCCAAAGGCCCACAACTGGGCACTGGCCATGCAATCCCATCTTGCAGGCAACTGCTCTCTTACCCAGAAGATGATGGAATGGCGAACCACCAGCACCTTGATTGGGCTTCTTGATATGCATATACCTGCAAAAGACAAAACTGTCAGCTTATCTACATGTAAGCCTTAAATGCCTGTGACTGCCACCTTCCAATTCCCTGAATTGCCTACCCCAGCATTCCAAGCCTAGCAGCGGTGGATGCAGCACCAATTCTAAATGAATGAGTTACAAACTGGTATTGTGTCAAGGCAACCCACCATTCCAGGTGAACTGATAGAAGTCTAAAAGCTGACTTTATATCACACTTCCTCATCATTGCCCCCAGACCACAAGGTAATATCCACTGCTATGTCAAGTGATGCAAATCACACAGAACAAATCTCATTAACTGACTCTCCCCTTGGGTAAAACTGTTGATGAATAATCCTGTTCTCAGTTTGAATTTGCTTTGGAACTACACTTTATGGAGAAATCCTAAGATTTTGCTTTGATTTATTTTATTTATAGACTTATATCCCACTCCTTTCCTGGGTCACAGGGCTTGGTTTATAACATACAATAAAAGCATTAAATTATAATCTATAAAAAAGCTCAGGCATCAGAATAATATATAATCATTTGGCATCTAATAACCAACACCCCAGACTATTGTCAAAAAAACAGGCAGCATTACTAATAGAAAAACTGGCTTTGACTGTCCTCAGTGGAAAGCCTGGGAGAACAACTACACGCCCTGCAGAATCTAGAAAGATACACACACACACACACACATATATATATAAAATATTCACATCCTCATTCAAATAAAGCAGGGAAGCAGGCAACTTGTCATGGCTTCTTGATTCAGTTACCCCAAATGTGCATAGCAAAATACTCATAATAGGGAATAAACATAGGTTAGACACAGGGGTCATTTGGGGGGGGACGCCATCCCCCCGAGTGAGGTGCGGGAGGGCAGGGCCTGGAGCTCCCTGCTGGTGCCCGCTGGAGGTCGCCGCCGGCTGTGGGGAGGACACAATTCCGGTGATGTCAGGGGGTGTGGCATATGCTAATGAGTTATGCTAATGAGTCCCCCTAGCTCTTTTTCTACGAAATGACCCCTGGTTAGACATCAGTTAGAGAAGACAAGACTCACTGGAAAAGACAATAATGCTAGGAGAAGTTGAAGGCAGCAGAAAAAGAGGAAGGACCCAACATGAGATGGGTTGACTCAAGCAAGGAAGCCACGAGGGGCCCCCTCACTTCGCAGGACCTGGGCGAGGCTGTTAACAAGAGGATGCTTTGGGAGGGTTGCCAGAAGCTGGACGCAACTTGACAGCACTTAACACAGGGATAGATATCAATTGCCACAAGTTAGGGAGCTTTATGCAGAAACATTGAAGCACCCCAACATTTACAACTAAAAGGGGGCAGTGACTCAGCTAAATTAATTTATGGGCTCTCATCTGTGTACTTACTTGGCCATCTGCAGTGCTTAAAACTAATGCAGTAAAGTGAAATGAAAATGTGTGAGGCACAAGTGTGGATCAATACTTTCCATTTGGGAAACAGTGTTCTGTAACTGACATTCTGTTATTTCTCATGATTCAAAAATCTTCTTCTTCAAGTGTTCATTTCTTTACAATACTATTTTCTCTAAGTCTTCTTTGATTATTGTAATAATCTCTGAACATGAATGAATTTGTTTTTAGTAGAATCATTGCATGTGGGCTTAGTAGCCTTGTGTTATAACACAGGATATTGTAGTTGCTGTATTTCCTGCTATACTAACTTCTTTCATAGAGACATATTAAGGTTTAATTTACTACTTTTGCACCCTATCAGTAACCTGTTGGGCAACCTAACCTTCTTAAATGCATTATGGCAGAACAAGGGCCCCCCAATGCTCCCTATAAGCTGTGGAGCTCTGTGAGCAAAAATTCTATTTTCTGAGCTATCAGCATTAAAGTTGTGAGCAGGTGATTTGGCTGTTACATAAATTAGTTTGCTCTGGCACCATCTTTCCTGAGCTAAGACAAAAACGTGTGAGCCAGAGGCTAAAATTGTGAGCTAGCTCACACTAACTCAGCTTAGAGGAAACACTGGTGGCCACACTGGCAGTTTGTTCTGCAGTGCTTCCTAGGATTGCAACCCTTCAGCCGTATACATATGCTACCAAGGGGAGCAACAAAGGGTTGAAAAAGTTGAAGTGCAACTGCTTTGGATCTTCCAGCTGTTCTTTGTGCAAAGATCATTGGAAAAGACTGGGGAAAGGAAGAGTTTAATTGACTCTCGCCCCTTGCTGTTTTGACAGTGGTCTTTTAGCCAGTTAATGAGTCAATTAATGCATTTTATGAACTCCCAGGTGATTTCTTTTACAGAACTCCATATCATGTGAGAAGCCATTCTGCTTCTTGGTGATACCACTTACCAGATGAGTAGATGAGCTCAGCTGCTACACTGGCAAATTAAGAGGAGATATCTGGTCAGATTTCAGCCTCTCATTGTCATTTCCAGGGTGAAGCGTTCTGGAATATGTGGCAAACCACTATCTATTCAGGAGCAAGAGCGTAGT
>NW_015168046.1:579484-587810 GCF_001447785.1 Gekko japonicus
AAGTCACACCGGGCATATGTAAACTGGGTATACTAACACCCCACCATATCCCAAAGGAATGTCATTAATGGCAGTTAGTTATACTACAGATAGGTGTGATTCCCCTAGTGAGCACTCTGGCAATCAGCCGTTTATCTGGTCCCAGGTAAATTCCCCCCCTTAATGTGTGTAAAAGGAACCTAATTGGTCTACCACCCCCCACAATGCCCACCTGTTGCGTCCCACAGAAAAGGAGAGATGCAACAATAAAAACAGATATTAAGAAAATAAAGGATTACTTAAAGGTGGTCCTGTTTTCCCCGTGTGAGAACCCAGAGAGGCCAACCCAATATCCCTTCAAGACCGAACTGTGCCCCATACTCTATACCTGCCTGTGCATCCAACAGGCCCACGAATGCAGGGTGTGGTGCCCGAGGCACATATAGAAACCCACCCGTACCAAGCCCTTTCCTCATAGAAGTGAAAAGGTGGGGGGTCTCTGGATGGATGCCAACCACGCAACAGGTTTGGCTCAGGGCCCAAGCCCTCTCGGTCATAATGTGGCCCTACTGGCAACCCAGCGAAAGCGACCACTTGTGGAGGTCAGAGGCCGTCTTGGGGGTTTCAACTCTTATTATACCAACCACAGCCATGCCCACATGGGACCAACCCGGCTCGGTGGCACCCTTTCACGTTGAAGCACCTGAAGCACTTTCACGTCCCACTCATGAGCACGGCCACTTCCCTTCCAGACCGAGAAGTAGAGGAAGATCAGCCGCCAAAAGAAGGCGGCCGGGACATTTGACCTGTTGTGATCTGAGGCCATCGATGCAGTGGTTGTACCAGTGTCCTGAGCCTTGGAGGCACCACCTCAGTCACCGCCTACACAGCTAACAGCCCTGCTGGGATCCGGAGCCATCGAAGCAGAGGTGTTACAAGGGTCCTGCGCCATCTAGGCCCCTCTTCGCTTGCTGCTTGTGCAGCTGACTGCCCCATGGCGTACTGTAGCATACTGTAGCGTGCTGAGCCGCCCAACAAAGCTGGCCACTGAGTACCCCTCCTTCTTCCTCCGCCGGCAGATCAGCATACTGCCTGTAGCCGTTCAAACTCCGGGGCCCATACGATCCGGCATTGATTTTGCTCCACGTACTGCCTGTAGCCGTTCAAACTCCGGGGGCCCATACGATCCAGCATGGATTTTGCTCCACCTTTGGCCTGCAGATGGTGTACTGCCTGTAGCTGTTTGCACTCCAGGGGCCCTGTAACAAAAAAGAACCCAGGTCCTGGGCCATTGGTGCACCATCCTTAGTCGCCCTTATTGTAGGTGTACACCCTGCTGGGATCCGAAGCCATCGAAGCAGTTGTGGTACAAGGGTCCTGAGCCATGGAGGAACCGTCCTCGCTTGCCGCTTGAGCAGCTGACCGCCCTTCAACAAGAGACAAATGGGTTATAATCCTCCTGGAACACACTGATTGGCAAACGCCCAAATTTCTCCTCAGCCCCCATTCCTGCCACCCAGCTGTACCCTTTGTGCCGATAATTAATAGGTTGCCCAGGTCTGGGTTGGAAACACCTGGAGACCTAGGGGGCGGAGTCAGGATTAGGGATAAAAAAGGTTCTCCCGCCAAGTATTAATAAGTCGGGGTGCCCACAGCCTGCCCTAAGAAGCTTTCTATGCAAAAGGCTTCCCGAGGTGGCACGTTATGCGCCCCCTTATGCAGCAACAATGATCCTCCCTGGGGGTCCCCCATGCATTCAACAGCCTGCCAAAATTATTTGCAAACTCTGAGACCCACAGGCCCCCTCCCTAGAGGCTGGCAACTGGAGCCCTCATGCAGCTCGAGCCGTTCCAGGCACCATGCACCCACCCCATGCAAGTAAGTGGGTGAGGAAAATTCCTTGCAGCTCATCGCCACCACCTAGCTACACCCCAGGCACAAATGAAGGCCAAAAGGAGTCCCAAGTCGCCAAATAGCTGCAGCATGGCAAAAACAAAATGGCTGACCGTGAGATTTACAAAATGGCCACCGTGTAGATTTACAAAAATGGCCGACCCACCAAAAACAAGATGGCCACCGGAAGAAAAATATCATGGGACACCGGAATCCCATTGTATGGATTCATAATCAGAAACTATCAAGGTCAGTGTTTTTCCACTCAGACCTGCAGTGGCTGTCCAGAGGCTAAGCCCGGGCTCTCTCCAAGCTGTGGAGTCCTGTGAGAAAAGACTCACCATGTGAGCTTTCGACCTACAAGTTGTGAATGAATGATCCTGCGGCTGCACAAATCAATCCGCTCTGGACCCATGTTCTCTGAGCTAATACCCAATTCCATGACCCGGAGGCCAGAAACCTGTCAGTGAGCTCCTACCAACTTGGCCCATAGGGAACTCAGACCGAGACCCCTCACAAACCAACACCAGTCCTACCCTGTAAACGGGGATGCTGATGATTAAACCTGGGCCCTAGCCATGGCAAGCCGACGCTCTACCACCTAGCCACATTCCCATGATATCAAATAAAGAGGAAGTGGACCCCGGTAACCGTGAGTGACCCCAAAACGCAAGAACAATTGGGGTAGAGGGGAGGGAGAGGCGTAACATAAGCATCCCGGGTACCTGCCCTGTAAACAATGCTGCAGTCACACACGTGCTGCCCAGCCCCAAGCTGCTGGCCCCTATGGCCTACCGCCCACCATAGTGGGAACGTGGTACTTCCATTGCCCCGTGGGGTGAAAGCAAGACTCCCTCCAAGCTGTGGAGTCCCGTGAGCAAAATTCCACTTTGTCAGCTCCTGACATTAAAGCTGTGAAGCGATCTGGCCGCTGCATCATAGTGTTCCCTGAAGAACTTCCTTCCTAACCTAAAGCAAACTCGTGAGCCAGAGGCCAAAAACCTGTGAGCTAGCCCGCACCAACTCAGCTTAGCGGGAACACTGGTAAGAGCTGCCAAAGAAAAAGATGATGCACCCTTGGAGCCCCCCCACACGTTCAAAAAGCTCCCAGTGTGTGGGGGAAGGTGCCCACGCTACAAAAATCCCGTGCCGCAATGAACACCAGAGCTAGGCATCCAGATAAACTCCCAGGTATATGGCAAGACAACGCAAAGCTCCTTTAGCGCCTCTAACGCCTATCAACAGGGCCATCACTTTGCGACCTCACAACCCCACTACTAACTGCCGCACTGGGCCAACGGCCCGCAAACCCTTCGTCACGAGGCGGCCCCCACAGGCGCAGCCTCGATACTCTCCACTCCGCCAAGCCGTCCCTCGCGCCGCGCGCTGCAACCGCGCCGCACTCCGCAAGTCCGGACAGCCGTTGGTCTCTTCGGCGCCTTGCCGCGATCCGCACGTCCGGACCTCCCAGTATTCTCCTCGGCTCCTCGTCCGCTGCGCCGCCTCACCCCGAAAACACTGCCGGGCAGACAGCCCCTAGCTGGCTTCGAACGCCGGCCTGAGGAGGAGCTCCGCGGCAAGAAGCCCGCAGGCCAGTAGGCCCGAAGCTCCTGGCCTTGCCGACGAGCTTCCCCTCGACGCCGACGATCCGCGCGGGACTGCTGAGGAGGAGAGGCGGGGCCGGGCTTTAAGCCTCTCACCACCCCGCCCCCTCCTGGGTCCCGCGTGCGGCGCTTTCGGCGCCAAACCCGCTCCCTGCCTCTTCCGGCTGGGCGGCAAATGCGTCTTCCCAGCCCAACGGCCGGAATGGCCGTGGGCTGTTAAATCGTGATGTCACCCAGAAGTGACATGGGTATGTTGGGGACGTGGTGGGGATGCTCTTTTTTGTGGGCAAAATCTTTATGGTAGAATTAGCTTCTAACCATACAGTTTTGCCCCAAAACCGGAGCAACCCCTCCCTGGTGTCACCTACATGCCTACATCACTTCCGGGTGACGTAGGCATGTCATGTTTATTTCCAGCTTCTTTAAGATCAATGGTTTCCCAAAGTGGTGACTAGATTATGCCTTTTGTATTCCAAATGATTCTTCTGTATAATGGAATGGCTTTATGAGCTTTGCGCATTGCACTTTTTTTTCAATATAGACATGTGCTTGAATGCTGGTGTTTACACACAGATCTTTTTTGAAAAATTTCTCTTAGCCCAGAAGATTTACAGCCATAAGTACAAGTATATCTGTGCAGCTCCTTTTCAGCTTGTGTCACTGGCTCAGTTTGGTGGGTTGGACAGTTAATAGTGTTTTGAATAAAGTCTGATCAAATTTATCCCTTTTTTTAAAAAAATGGCTGTCATTTCTCAGAAGAGAAGTTAGGAAACATTTTTGGGTGTGATTCTGCTGCACAGCAAGCCACCTCCTGGCAAGTGTTAAAGCTAATTTCTCTAGAGTTTGATAAAATTAATACCATTTGTAAGACTTTGCCTTTATCCATAAACATCTCTGGTGTCTAGGTATATACCTATTTTGCAGGAAAGTGACAGATACATGGATGATTTATGAGCAATAAAATTGTTTTGTAAGGGCAAAAGGGGAAAAAAAGAAGATTGTTTCACAGTTCAGCATTCCTTGCAACTTATGTTTCAGGCCTGATGCTCCTTCCATAAAAATTGGCGGGACTTTTACCATCAACAACAGTCGAGTCAAGCAAATATTCTTGATGTTCCTGCCAGATGGTGGAAACAGTTGTGGGCCTGGATCCAAAGGACTATATGGGGAGTCCCATGCGTGCAATGGGGCTTTTGAGACTTGCTGACCACAATCTCCTCTCCCCACTAAACTTGAAAAGCCTATACTGAAATATAGAGAGTCTTCAAGGACAGCTTCCAAAGCAGTGTGAAGCATTGTGGTTGGACAACCCTCTCCCCTCCCAAGGGAAACTTTGATACACATGTGGAAGCACTTGTGAATGCCTGTGGGGTTGTTTGGATCCTGGCCATGATCATCTTCATTTATGCTTCAGAGTCATGAGTCTATTACTTTTTTTAGTCCAAGAGGTGCAAGAAGCAGGAAAGGAAGTTGCAGTTCCAAGTCCTATCAGTATGGAGAAATTATTTGTTCTTCTGCTTCATGGATCCTGATGGAAACTGAAATCCTCCTTTGTTCCACAGCCCGGCATGCATTCCAGTGAATTCGTTGATAGCTTGTGAACATAGTTAGATTGTTTAGTTCAATAAAGGAAGTGTGCAAAGGAGGGTCACATAGTTCTACCACCTCCAGTGAAATGAATCAATTAGACCTTGTTTGCAGGGAAAGTTTATGTGCTTATGAGGAATCATTAGATTGGGCTGCACTTGGTTTCATTTTTCCGAAGGTTGCATTTTTTAAATTAATTTTTTTAAGATGATGATTCATTTCTGCTACCTTTTGTGGTTTAGAAAAATGATATCTTGTATGGCTGAAAAGAGCCACCTGGAAGTTATAATGCATTTATTTTCTGGCTAAATATAGAACCCAGAATTGCACTCACAATTTTAACATCCAGAGTCATAGATTTTAAAGGGATCAAATAAAAAAAAGCAAGCAAGAAACTCCCAGTTTGATTGTGAAGTCATGTCTGAAGAAACCAAAAAAACCCACCCCATCTGGTGGCAACAATGACTTCAGAGTCATGTGAGAGACCCCAAATATAGTAAAAAAAATTACATTCAGCAGAGAGCAATAACTAGAATTGGCTTGCACATGTTTCATTTCCACGCACTTGTTATTTGTTGTTGATGCAGGCAGTGAGGGAAAGTTCCATATGAGCTCTCTGCAGTAGTGACCTGTCTTTCTGGGTGAGACAATTTTCCTGTTACATAGAGCAGAAGAACAGACCCATAGCTTTAAAAATGCAGCTCTACTCCCTTGTTCTTGGTCCCGGAGTAACAAGGGAATCATTCTTCACTCCTCCTCATATTGTGTCAGCCTGAGGTTTATTCAAAGGCCACTAGGCCTGTGAGAACTTCTAATATATTGAATGAGTTTGTACCTTATCCTAAAGACTTTCTTTATCTTATTTCACTAGTTTTTGGTACATAATCTTCTAATACATTAAACTTAATATCTCTAATCTGGGCAGCAGATCCATCAAAAACTTCTCTCTTCAGGGACTGCACCTATCATCATCTTTGGGGCAACAATGAAATTCATCCTTATTCTCTTCTCTTGTTCCTATAGTACTCTGGTTAACAAGCAGAGTTGCACTAGAAGGCTACTCTGAGCAAGGGGTTAGTAGTTGGTGGTGGAAAGTGCCATCAAATCACGGCTGATTTATGGAAACTCCATGGGGTTTTCAAGGCAAGAGACTTTAGAGGTCATTTGCCATTGCCTGCCTCTATGTCACAGCCCTGGTATTTCTTAGTGGTCTCCTATCTAAATACTTGCCAGGGTCGCCCCGCTTAGCTTTCAAGATCTGACGAGATCGGGCTAGCCTAGCCCATCCCAGTAGGATACATACTAATAATCAGGGGTCATTTCCTGCAGGAGCGCACAGGAGCGGAGCTCCGCCAGTAAAGAGCCCAGGAAATTGAGCAGGCTTCAGAGGACGGCGGAAGACAGGAAGGCCTGGCGTGATCTGGTCTATGGGGTCGCGGAGAGTCGGACTCGACTGTGTGACTGAACAACAACAACAAGATCTAGTAAAATCTGACTAAAATTAATGGGATCACTTTGAAATAAATGGTTTTAAGATAAGGACTCCAGAAAAATGCATGGTGATTATCTGTATCTGTTAAAATGTGTTTTAAAAGGGAAGTTTCCTTCTAATTATTTTCACAATGATTTCAAATATATTTTCCCAGGTAAATGGCATCAGAAAGTTACATGAGCTTTTTGTAATTGAGTATTTTAGATTGCCCATGTTCTGTTTTAAAGAAAGAACGTTAACCATCAATAGCTTTGCCATTTGTTAGGTGTTTCGAGGTTTCATTTGTTGATTTTTTTAGGAGCTAAGGGTGCTCCAGAGACTAAGGAACAGCAGTGTTATTTTTCAATGTCAGGCAAGATTTAGTAATTATAGAGCATCAATGCCCAATGGGTTGATAGCCCAACTCATTCTGACAGTGGAAATACCTCATTGTGATACATTTCACATATATAAGCACTAATGCATGTTACAGCAATCAGAAAAAAATGAATTTCAAACTTATTTAATGAAAAAAATAGAGCTACTGTGTTTGGCTGTTGATATGAGTACAAAGGATTCCAATATCTGACTGTTTTTTAAATATTAAATTAGCCTACTTGATGGGAAACAAATATAAGTCCCCCAATGACCTGTAAGGTAAGTAAAACATTATAAAATGTAATTTTCTTGAAACTATTTCCAAGTGTACTTTTTATGCTGTAACCAATCCCACAGTACTTTGGAATAGTTTGTCCAGAACATTTGTATTGTATGATTTTTTAAAATACTTTTTCATAAGTTCATAATTGAAAGATTCATGTTAAAAATCCCAGATATTCAATTTTTTTACAGAACTAGTTTTCAAAAAGAAAAATTACTGATAAATTCTGACATTTGTTCCTGCTGGCCAAAAATAGAGATATTCCTGGTGGGAACGCCACAGACAGCACACATCAGGGTTGATTTCTTTTAGGATTGACTGATTTGATCTTCTTGCAGTCCAAGGGACTCTCAAGATTCTTCTCCAGCACCATAGTTCAAAAGAATCTATTCTTCGGTGCTCGGCCTTCCTTAGAGTCCAACTCTCGCAGCCATACATGACTACTGGGAATACCATTGCTTTGACCATGCGGGCTTTTGATGGCAGGGTGATGTCTCTACTTTTTATCATGCTGTTTAGGTTCGCCATTGCTTTCCTCCCAAGGAGCAGGCGTCTTTTAATTTCATGGCTGCTGTCACAGTCTGCAGTGATCTGGGATCCCAGGAATGTGAAGTCTGTCACTACTTCCACGACTTCCCTTTTTATTTGCCAAGGAGTGATGGGGCCGAATGCCATGATTTTAGTTTTTTTGATGTTGAGCTTCAAGCCCACTTTTGCGCTCTCCTCTTTTCCCCTGAGCAAGAGGCTCTTAGGTCCTCTTCACTTTCTGCCATTAGAGTGGTATCGTCTGCATATCTGAGGTTGTTGATCTTTTCCCCAGCAATCTTAATTCCCGCTTGTGATTCATCCAGGCCAGCATTTCGCATGATGTACTCTGCATATATATTAAATAAGCAAGGTGACAATATACATCCTTGTCATACTCCTTTTCCTATGCTGAACCAATCAGTTGTTCCATATCCGGTTCTAACTGTCGCTTCTTGACCCTTATACAGGTTTCTCAAGAGAAGCCATAGTTTGTTGTGATCCACACAGTCAAAGGCTTTAGCATAGTCAATGAAGCAGAAGTAGATGTTTTTCTGGTACTCTCTTGCTTTCTCCATAATCCAGCGAATGTTGGCAATTTGATCT
>NW_015168046.1:587960-588159 GCF_001447785.1 Gekko japonicus
GTGATATGAGTGCAATTGTGCGATAGTTTGAACATTCCTTGGAATTGCCCTTCTTTGGGATTGGAATGTATACTGACCTTTTCCAATCCTGTGGCCACTGTTGCATTTTCCAAATTTGCAGGAAAATTGAGTGCTGCACTTTAACAGCATCATCTTTTAAGACTTTGAATAGCTCAGCTGGGATACCATCACCTACACT
>NW_015168046.1:588852-589022 GCF_001447785.1 Gekko japonicus
GCTCCCTTGATTTCTCCAATTTTCTTGAAGAGATCTCTAGTCCTTCCCATTCTATTGTTTTCCTCTATTACTTTGCACTGTTCATTCAGGAAGGCCTCCTTATCTCTCCTTGCTGTTCTCTGGAAATCTGCATTCAGTTGGGTAAATCTTTCCTTTTCGCCTTTGCCTTT
>NW_015168046.1:589138-593460 GCF_001447785.1 Gekko japonicus
CTGTACAATGTCACGAATCTCCGTCCATAGTTCTTCAGGTACTCTATCTATCAAATCTAGACCCTTGAATCTATTCTTCACCTCTACTGTATATTCATCAGGGATGCGATCTAGGTCAAACCTGAATGGCCTCGTGGTTTTCCCAATTTTCTTCAGTTTAAGTCTGAATTTTGCAATGAGTAGCTCATGATCTGAACCACAGTCAGCTCCAGGTCTTGTTTTTACTGACTGGATAGAGCTTCTCCATCTTTGACTGCAAATTATATAGTCAATCTGATTTCGGTGTCGCCCATCTGGTGATGTCCATGTGTAGAGTCGCCTCTTAGGTTGTTGGAAAAGGGTGTTCGCTATGACCAGTGTGTTCTCTTGACAAAACTCTGTTAACCTTTGCCCTGTTTCATTTTGCTTTCCAAGGCCAAACTTGTCTGTTATTCCGGTTACCTTTTGACTTCCTACTTTAGCATTCCAGTCCCCTATGATGATGAGGACATCAGAGAGACATTTTGGATTTACAGACTCAATACCTGCCAACCAGCTGGTCTGAATGCGTCATTAGACTTGACATGCTTCTTGTAAAAACATAGAGAGGATTGGGTGATTCTCGGATCTTGATGTGCATAGTGGCTAAGGGAAGATTCTCTGATTGTGCGTTGACCATACAATGTATTAACGTTACTTTGAAGGTGACCATTGTGTAAATTTGTAATTTTGTAATTTAGATTGGTGTAAGTTTCCTTTGGTAATTATGCAATTGTAGAAAGTACTAGCAGAATCTTTACCTATGACCAGTGTGTTCTCTTGACAAAACTCTGTTAACCTTTGCCCTGCTTCATTTTGCTTTCCAAGGCCAAACTTGTCTGTTATTCCGGTTACCTTTTGATTTCCTACTTTAGCATTCCAATCCCCTATGATGATGACGACATCATTTTTTGGTGTTAGTTGTAAGAGTTGTTGTAGGTCTTCATAGAACCGGTCCACTTCAGCCTCTTCTGCATCAGTGGTTGGGGCATAGACTTGGATTACTGTGAAGCACCTTCAAAGTAACAAGGTGTGTGTGGAATTCTCCAGGCTTGAAAAACAGCAATAGGTTCCCTGTGTGTTTGATATGTGTAGCATGCATTTTTGAACTTGCATCTGACATTTTCCCCAAAAGCATTCCTCTGGGGGCATTTTCTTTGAGGAGCCATACCTTGGACCCCCTAAATCCAATCTGCACATAACTTGGAGGGATGTAGAGGAACATCAGAAGGAAGTCCCCTGTAAGTTTGATGTCTCTAGCTTGCACAGGGTTCATTCTATACACTCGTGAATTTTCTGAACCTGTGCCTGTCACTTTCCCAGAAAGCACTTTCCTGGAGCACCTTCTTGGGGGGGGGGGCTATAACTTGGACATTGTAAATCTATTCCTTACCAAACTTGAAGAGGAGAGTCAGTCAGAGAATCCATGCACGTTTGGTGTCTTTAGCAAGCCAGGGGGGTGTTCCACTGCCTCATGAACCTCATAAACCAAACCAATAAATTTGGCAGCTAGAAGTTGGTGACGGTTCATGGTTCACAAACTGGGCATGCCATGAACTGAACTGAACTGCATTTTCCCAGTTCATGCCCATCCCTATCCACTAGGCAACTGACTTACTCCCCTGAGCTAAGAGGCATACACCAAGAACCCTTTGGCTCCTACCGAAAGGCTTGCATTTCTCTCCACACCCACACTTCAATATCTGCAAATAAGAAGGGAAACAGAAGCTCAGCTTTGATGGTATGCAGCTGGAAGAGATGGTCCCAAACTTTCCCTGCCTGATTTCCAAGTTTAAGGGAACCCTTATGTAACTTTGTACACATCAAAACTATATAGGGACCACCAGCTCCACACAAACCACAGATGTTCCAATCAGATTCTTTTGTGTGTTGAGTCATGGTGTTAATGTTTTCTGCTTCCTTCTGTTTAGATTTCTGAAGCATATTTCACTTTCATTAGAAAACAGTAAGGGTTCAGTAGCAGCTTAACGACTAACAAAATATGTGGCAGGGTATGAGCTTTTGTGAGTCACTGCTCACTTCTTTAGCTACAGATAGAATGGGAGTCCATCTGTCCTCTTTATTGGGAAATGGAGTAATTTCAGATGCCCAATGACATTAGCAGGTGAATGACAATGGCAGGCGTGATTGAATTTAGGTGAGATATACAGAGGGGTAATAGGCATGGAGAAATCAGCATTGGTAATGAGACAGAAAACCTAGGGAACAACGATTGGCTGTCGCACAGTGGGAAAAAAAAGGCATGCGGTGACGTCATCCCCAGGCGCGGCGGAGCTGAAAGGACACAGCCGGGGCCGGTAGACTGCGACCAAGCGCCAGAAGAAAACAGCAGAAAGGCAGCAGACTACCGGGAATGAAGCCAGCCGAAAGACATCAGCCTCCCCCAGGGTGCCGGTAGGCTGTCACACCTCCTCCCCCCCCCGAATAATGTGGCCCTAGTCAGGGTATTCAATTGTGATTAGCACTCTCACTATGTAAACCGCCCAGAGACCCCCAAGGGGGTTAGGGCGGTATATCAAATCGAATAATAAATAAAAAATGGTATGGCTGATGTTCCCGGGTCCACTGAAAGTGTTGCTAAGATGTATATGAGAGTACAGTTGGCATCTCGGTTTCTTGCAGGTCTTGGCACCAGAGTCCATGTTACTGTTAAGTAGTTTGTCATTATGGGTGAGAAGTTGTTTTAGGTTAGCAGGCTGTCTGTAAGCAGGAAAAGGTCTTTCATTAGTATATCCTAAACATAAGTATACTTTCATTGGTATATCCTAAACATTACTAATGGTAGTTTAAAATAATTGATTGGTGAAATTATGGTTTATATTCTGGTTGACTCTCAACTCCTTGCCCCTGAATTTTCACACTAGCTCTTCATAAACATGCCGTGTGATTGGGTTTCACCATAATGTCTGCTGATTAACTGATTGTATGTTTTGAATTACCATTGTTCCAGTCATTGTGATGTAGAATGGCATACACATTGCTCTTTATGAAGCATTTTATGAATAAAATGTTTAAAAGCACATTACAATTTATTGCTCAGACAAGAGGCCATGAACCCAATGTACTAGGTGGATAGTTTTTGCAAAATAATGCTATGGTTTCAATTTTTGAATGAAAAAAAATATGACAAACAGATTTCTGCCATTAAAAATAAAACAAAAGCAGATTTGCAGTGGCATGGAGTTTTATTGGGAAAATGTGAGAATTTTTACAATGTATTTGGTTTGTGGGCTAGCACATTCCTAAAGGTTCTTTCAGGCCAGAAAATCACACATTCTCATTCTGTATCCATAGGGTAGCATTAATTTAATGATATTTGGGAGAGCACAAAGTTTCTGTTCCCCTTGCACTCCTTAAGCAATATGTATTCTGGGTTACCACTTTCTCCTTTTATTGCAGGTCTTCACCTCCCAGCTATTCCAGGCTTCAGTGAATGCCAAAATAGCTGCAGAAGATTAAGATCAAGAGACCCACACAGCTTCAACAGCTTGTCTTGTAGATGAGCCAAATGCAGAGTCATCAAGTTGAGTTGAACCATCAGGAGTTTTGCTCTTGAAACAAGACATTTTTCCAGCCCATTTCTAGCTTGTTTGGTGCAAGGAAATATTTTTCTTTCATTAGTCAGAACTTATTGTGTGCCTAATTTAATCTTGCAAAAGCCAGGAGTTTTCAACATAAAATTCAATAAGAAGTAAGAAATTTAAACTTAGATGCCGCTTGCTTTCATAAGAGACACTCAACAGCCTATTTCTCATTTTGATATGGCCAGTTCATCACATCAGTTTCACAGGGATCAGCAAAAGGCACACAATTTTATTTATTTATTTATTTAAATTTCTACCTCGCCCTCCCCACGAATGGGCCCAGGGCGGCTAACAAGCAAGGGCACCATGTGCCAATACATAAAACCAAGTAAAACAAGATAAAATCAAATAAATATCAAAATTTCATAAAGTGCTCAGTACTGTTGCTCTTAAATTAAAACAAGATGGTGTCCAGTAGATGTTACCTCCATCCCAGTACAACGGTACCTATCTACCGCACCACTGAGATGCAATCATCCTAGGGCCACTCCGTTCCCAGTTATCAACCGGGTTCGTTGGTGATGGTGGTAGTGGCGGCTCCTAATCGAAAGCCTGGTGGAAGAGCTCCGTCCTGCAGGCCCTGCAGAACTGTACAAGGTCCTGCAGGGTCCTGGTCTCCTCCAGGAGCTCATTCCACCAGGTAGGAGCCGCCACTAAGTAGGCCCTGGCCCTGGTTGCAGCAAGCCGGGCCTCCTTGGG
>NW_015168046.1:593837-595395 GCF_001447785.1 Gekko japonicus
AAGGTCGGGAGAGGGATCCCCAACCCCGAACCACCCCGGCTCAGGCACAGGACCTCCATCTTCACTGGGTTCAGTTTTAGCCGACTCAGTCTGAGCCACCCAGCTACCGCTGGGTTCGGGTCTTCTGGGCTGGAGTCAGACCGGCCGCCCAACATCAGATAGAGCTGGGTGTCATCTGCATATTGATGACACCTAAGCCCATACCTCCAGACAATCTGGGCAAGGGGGCGCATATAGATGTTAAACAACTTCAGGGAGAGCACCGCCCCCTGAGGCACACCACATTCAAGCGGCTGTCTTCGGGACTGCTGCTCCCCTAGCACCACCCTTTGTCCCCGAGCTCGGAGAAAAGAGACAAGCCATTGAAGGGCAAGCCCCTGTATCCCCACGTCGGCAAGGCGGAGGGTCAGCAGCTGGTGGTCGACCATGTCAAACACGGCCGACAGATCTAACAGCAGTGCTGTCACTCCACCTTGATCCAGATATCTCCGGAGGTCGTCAGTAAAGGTGACCAGCACTGTCTCCGTCCCATGTCCCGGCCGAAAACCGGACTGGAGAGGATCTAGGACAGAAGCGTCATCCAGGAAGCTCTGTAGCTGTATCGCCACCAATACAAGAGTTTATTATGTACTAGCCTGATACCTGTGCTTCACTACGGTATTTAAGTTCTGTAAATCTAGTTATAATACTGATGATGTGAAGTTTGAAATGTAACGTTTGTTGTAGGAATTCTAATGGAGAAGACTGTAGTGTAAAAAATGAAGTGAGACATAAATACTGTTTTGGGGTCGGTCCCCCCCCTCTACTGAAGGACCTTTCTGTGATTGCCATGCTGGCTGTTATTTGAAATGTCTATTCAGGAGTCTTGAATTGCTGATTTCTGTAACTGTCCTCAACTGTCTGCAGTCTCTTTTAACTGTGTTCTTACCTCAGAACATTGAGATCCACAGCTGAACAATCAGAGGGAGATGGGTTTTACCTCAGAACTCTGAGCTACACAGTTGACCAATTGAGCGGGATGCAAGGAGGCAGCAGCTTGCCAGGCACATGGAAATCAATTGGGGGAACACATTTTTCCCCTTTTTTACCCACTTAGGGGTCATGTTTCTCAGAAATCTCTTCGTAGTTGGGGGCTGATGTAATGGTAGGAATGCACTCCCTTTATTTTGGGTTTCTTGATGAGGGAGTTTGGCCTGGACATTGAAATTTTTTTTTAGTGCAGGGCATACTTTTTTCTCTTTTTTTTTTTACAAAAATGCTTCTCATTTATGTTACATTTAAGAAGTGGGACATAACTACGTATTCAGACATCCAAGCAATCAGATATTAAGCAAGTTCATATGAATCAATTTTCTAGAACCTACACTGTGAGAAGTTAAATAACCGAATACAGGAAACTGCTTTTCTACAAATTTGGGGTATATTCCATAGTGAGTTGGAGTGTGGCTAAAGCCACTGAGGAGGCTGGGCCAGCAGCACTGCTAAGGTGATCCTGCTGGGGTGGCCTCTCTGATGGATTAAAGTACCCTGGCCCTGCTCCTACACCTGACAAACACCC
>NW_015168046.1:595989-633507 GCF_001447785.1 Gekko japonicus
TTGGATTTGTATCCCACCCTCCCCTTGACAAGCTCAGGGCAGGTTCCAACAGTAAAAGTGCAATACAGTTAAAACCATTTTAAAAAACAATGTAAAATAACATGACATAAGAACACACCACAACACATAAGTCAAAGTACCATACCACTCTAATAAAAGTCAGATGCTTCAGTGGTTGATGATGTTAAAAGCCTGCCAGGAACATGGAAAACAGTTGAAGGAACACATTTTGCCCGTTTTTTACCCCCTTAGGGTAACCCCCCCCATTTTTTACAAAAATTCTTCTCATTTATGTTACATTTAAAAAGTGGGACATAACTACATATTCAAAACACCATCTGAGCAATCAGATATTAAGCAAGTTCATATGAACCAATTTTCTAGAACCCATTGTGAGTATTAGAAGCCACTGTGGAGGTGGGTCTGGCAGGATCACTAAGGCATTACTGCTGGGGTGGGCTCCTTCATGGCTTTAAGCACCCTGCAACCACTACTGCACCTGACAGACAACTGTTAGGTATAGGAGGTGGGGGCAGTGTGTTGGAAGCCATCAGAAAGGCTGGGCCAGCAGCATTATTGCACCTCACAAGTGGTTGCTGGCCATTCCTGATTTCCTCAACTGTCTGTGCAGGCTTCTGTAACTGGTTTGTTTGTTTTTTTAACATCAGAATACTGAGCTCTGCAGCTGACCAATCAGAGAGTGGGGTGTGCAAGGAGGCAGCAGCCTGGCAGCTACATAGGAATCAATGGGGGAGTACATTTTACCCCTTTTGACTCCCTTAGGGGTCAGATTTCTAAAACTCCCTTCTTAGTGATCACGGTAGGAGCACTCACCCCAAATTTCATGTTTCTAGCTTTCTAGGTCCAGGGGTTTGTCCTGTGCATTGATTTTACAAGGGAGCCCACCCCAGCAGTAATGCCTTAATGATCTTGCCAGCCCCACCTCCACAGTGGCTTCTAATACTCCTCCCCCTCCCCCTCCTACACTGGACAGACAGCTGCCTGTCAGGTGTAGGGGAGGAGGTGGGATGCTTACAGCTGCCAGGGAGGTTTGCTCAGCCAGATTGCCTTAGCCCTGCTGCTGACCCAGCCTCCCTGATGCCTTTAAATACAACCCCCCCCAACACCAGACAGGCTGGTGTCTCGCAGGTGTCGGCGCAGGACCAGGGTACTTTAATCCATCAGGGACACTGCCCCAGCAGGATTAACAATCAATCATGAGAGTTTTAGTTCAAGTTCTTCCATACTAGCTGTACAAAAAAAGTGAGCCCAGTTTAATGTGACATCCCATGGTTGAAGGAAACCACAAAACCATTTTAAGATAATATAACTTTAACAATTATATGAATTGTCATGTATTATGATAATTTTCATGTTTAATATATGTAACTATCATGTATAATATAAGCTAGATATGAGGTTATATATTAAAGATTTCCTTCTATGTCAATGTACATTAACGGGGATACAAGTGTGATGAGTACCCTGAAATTTTCCTATATTTTTAAAACCCATGAAAACTCAGATATATAGGCATTGCTAACTATAGTACCAATGTTATCCTATCGTAGTTACTCAGTAATTAATATAAATAGATTCAAATTCAGGGCTGACACCAAGCATCTTAAGTTGCCAGTCAGGGCCAAACTAGATGTGACAGCATCCGTGGGTCTGGCCACTGCCATTTTAGGATTGGAATTTAGCCCTCATGGCATTTTTAAGTCCCTTTAAAATTGCAGCAGAGTCCATGGGTCATGTCTAGTTTGACCCTAAGACTTTGGCTCTGAGTTTGAGGTTTTAGGGCTCATTTGTTTATTAAATGTATTTCTTAAAATTTTTGTACCCTGTTTTTCATGCTGGCTTCAGGCTTCAGAAGGCAGATCAAAATGTAAGGATTATGAGCTAGGCCACATACTTGTTTATATTCTTCATATTATGTATTCCTGCTTGTTATCAAAGGCACAGGACATTAGGGTCTCAGCTATATTTAAAGTACAGTGCATAAATAATATCCATGTTATACTGCTGAAGACCATTCTAAGCCCATGACACAGGGCACAATACAAATTAGCTAAATCCATATTTGTTTTTATTTTGTTTGGTGAATGCAGTGAATAGTCCATTGTACCAAACTACACAATTACAACTGCAGACATTTATCATGTCCTGTGGTGTGTAGAAATATTATCAATAGTACTGCAACTAAGTGCGATCAGTAGGCTTGCCACTCCGTGGGGGGTGGGTGTTTGCCTGCTTTAGGGGCCCCCATCTGCTGGTCCAGATTCAGCTGGTGGGGGAGCCCTACCTCCAAAGTGCTGGGATCGTGCCAGTGTGCCTGGTGCGATGATGTCACCCGGAGGTGACGTTATTGCACTGGGCATGTTGCCGGGGGGATGCTCTAGCACTCAGCCTAAAAACTATGATAACAGAGTTTCTGGTGGAATGCTAGAGCATCCCCTGGCAACGTGCCTAGCACGATGACATCACTTCCAGGTGACGTCATCATGGTGCACACATCAGAAGATCCCAGAAAGGAAGCTCCATCCCCCCACCGGCAGCAGGTAGGGACCTGGCACCCCTAGTGACTAGGCCTCATGCAATGAGTCTCAGGTAGGCTTCCCAGTTACCTAGGCCCAGAGGAAAATCCCCCAGCTCCAGCACTCAAGAAATTGAGAAAAATGGCCTCCATAGGGATGTGCTATTCCAAGTGTGGCCAAACTGCAGCTCAGGAGCCACATGTGGCTCTTTCAAACAGTCTAATTTAATATTAATAAAAAGCAAATTTGCATATTTTTCAATAAAAACATGTGTGTAATATTTGTTCATGTCTTGCGGCTCTCAAATATCTGATGTTTATTCTTTGTGGCTGTTACGTTAAGCAAGTTTGGCCACCCCTGCTCTATTCTCTATGGTCTTTGCTATAGTGATTAGGGGCAATTGCTAGAATGGCATTCGGAATTGACTTTACATCCTCCCCAAACCCCACCCTCCCTGGGCATAACTCCCTAAATCTCAGCATTTGTCTAAGCAGTGTTGAGAATGCTAGTGTCATGTCTAGGATGTTTGGGACCCGCAAATGCTACAACCAGCTAATATCATTGGTGCCCTAGGTATACATTTGCTCATATGTAAATGTATACCTACTGCTCCTATCAGCTTGCAGGAAACACCCACAATGAGTATGTCAAACTTCCCTCTACTTGGGAATCATATTAGGCCCCACTTGCCTGTTTCTTCTGTTGTAAAAGCAAGGACTCAGAAGTTAACCAAAGTTTTGGTAGGTTTCCTTTCTCTGGAAAGTTTTAAAGCTAGTGTTGCTGCACAGATAACATGTTCCTTGTACATGTGTATTACAGCTGACCCTGTACAACCACAATGTACCATCATAAATCTATAATTAAGGCTGCAATCCTATGTATTCTCTAGTTCACTGGGAATAAGCATGATTGAATATAGTGCAATTTATGTGTAGACAGGAATAGGACCGCATTGTAAAGTGCCCCACATCAGAGGGAGTCGCTCTTTTCAAAAAATAAACATTTCTGCTTTCGGCATGGCTGATTTTTTAAATTGAATTTCTAGTTCACCCACACACAGAGAGAGACAGCAGGGCTCAGGGGAGATTTAAAAAGTCATTAAACACAATTATTATACGCAGGGGTCGTTTCGTAGAAAAAGAGCTAGGGGAACTCATTAGCATAACTCATTAGCATATGCCACACCCCCTGACATCAGGGGCCCGGCGGTGGACCTGCAAGGTCAGCGGGAGTGCGAGGAAGCCCCGCCAAGGCCCTCCCTGGCCCCAGGCAGGCAGGGGTGGGGAGAGGCGGGGAGGAAGCAACTTCCCCTCCCTCTTCTCCTGCCTCGCTGAATGAGGGCTGGAAGCGGGGCAGCCGGAAGCAGGGGGTGGGGCTTCATCATGTGCCCCGCCCCCTGCACCTCACCCGGGGGAACTGCATTCCCCCGCGTTCCCCCCAAAATGACCTCTGATTATACAACAATTTAAACCATTAAAACATAAAACAATTAATAAAACCTACAGCAACAAGATGGCCATCGAACACAACTCAGATCTCTGAACTGACTGTCTGTATGATAATGACTATAGAAAAAAATCCTGCAGGTTGTTGCCTGAGATACTTTTGAGACCCTTTCCAACTTAGTGCAAAGTTTTCTATCAGAATGGTTATATTACCACATTTTCATCAGAAACATCTGTGGAAGTCAAATTAAATGTAATATTGTAATGCTACCTGTATTTACAGCTACAAAAGATCTATTCAGCCACTTCCATCCACAGTTTATACACAATGGGCTTGTTATTCTGTACAATACCAAGTCGTTTATGGCTTGGTGAAGTTCATCCAAGGGTGACTGTGTCCCAGTAATGTGAGGACATGATTTAAAAAAGAAAAATCATGCAGGAAGAGTCAGATTATTTTAAATTTTATAGTGCCAGTAAACAAAGACATCTTTGAAATCTTAACTTTGTTTATACATATACTGCAAATTAAAATGAAAATGCATGCTACGCATGGCAACATAAATTTGATAGAATTCCTGAAAGACCTGAAGTCTTTGCTACCTAATTCTAAGTTACTTATGGTTTATATAATGTAGTTAATCAAATAACATATGTGGTTTAACTTTGAAATAGATATTCAGGTTAGAAAGAGATACTGGTATAGTAGAATAAACTACACAGGGAAAATGAAGCTTCTTAGGGAGGGAGAGCCAGCGAGCATTTTTAATAGTCAGTGCAATGGCAGAAAGATCTTTTTTTTTCTTTGCTTCAGATGACATTTTCCCACAGTATAGCAAAACTGAATTCATAAAAATATGTGCTAGCAAAAATAACCTGAATTAAATGTAGTGTTCTCCAGTAGGAACCCAACAACTAACCAATGGGCGGAATCTTGAGCAGCAGAAGGAACTTACTGATTTTTTTGGTGGCCAATTCATACATTACAGAATACAGAATTGGGTGTTGGGATGTTTCTGACTTTGTATCACAGTGAGATTTGAGTTGCAACTCACTGGAACACAGGAAGACACAACTGGTATGTGAGAACCTTAATATGAACCAATGGGGAGGTGTTTTTTTGTTTTTGTTTTTTAAACCCTGCAGTCTCTGGATGTTGAATTTTCTTCCCTAGGAGATGAGGATTGGGCTACCCTTTCAAACCTTCCAAAAGAGAGCGGAAACATTTATTTTAGGAAAGCATTCGATTTGGATTAGGGATGTTGCAGGATTTTTCAGATACTACTAGTAGATTTGAAATTCCATCTTCATTTGCATGTGCCATGATTCTCTTGAATTCATTATAATAAGTGTAGCCTCCTTAACACTGAGGCTGCAAGACATTCAAAAAAAATTCCCAACTGTGAATTCCATATGGAAGCTAGGGGTTGATAATGTGAGAAAAGGGTGAATATCCATCCACACAAAGATTACATATTATTGAGAAGAACCCACTGGTGTTCCCAGGGCTTTGTGGGGCACCTGTTTAGGGACTCTCCCCAGTCCTGATCCTCATGTGCTGGCTTGCCCTACTCAGCCAGAGAGAGACCCCCTCAGAACAGCCTAGTAGGTATCTGCGGAGGGAGAGGGGATTGATGGAAATTGGCACAAATTTATATATGAGTACTGGCACTTGTTTTCTTTTTCTTTTCACAAAAACCCACTGGATGCTCCCATAAAAAGTATAATCCCGTTAGCTTTCACACCTGGTTGGTTTTACATTCCACAGTCAAACAGTCATTTTTTTAGTAAATAAATAAACTTTATTCTCAATAAACAGATACAGCAACATACAAGACAATATATATAACCTTTACATTAATAACAGCAATAGTAAGAACAATGAAAAGCATTTGAGTAAAGGAATGCAACATGAAAGGAAACAACAACTGTAAATAGTATAAGTAACACCCTAGTAAACCATTGTTATAGTGTCTAAGACTGAAGCATAATAATTTACAGTAGATAAGTATGCCAAGAAGGGAAACCAGATTGAAGTAAAGTCAGAATCGGTAGAACCTGAGGTTCTAGAAAGGATAGCATCAGAAAGCTTATCCATAAGGCAAAATTCACATACTTTCTTGATCCATACAGAGATGGAGAGATGTGTGTTATGTTTCCAAGATTTGGCAATAACAAATCTGGCTGCCGCACACAATAAAGCAATAAGTTCCTTGTGTGGTGGAGGAGGAAGATTAAGTTGCCAAGCCTCAAATAATAATGATTTCGGGTAAAAGGCATTTTGTACATCGTACAGGAGCTGCGGTGGCTCAAGTGGTTAAGACGCTGAACTGCAGGCTGTGGAAGGTCGGTAGTTCAGCAGTTTGAGACCCAAGTGTGCCGCATGACGGAGTGAGCTCCCGTCTCTAGTTCCAGCTTCTGCCAACCTAGCAGTTCAAAAGCAAGAAATTGCAAGTAGATAAATAGGTACCACTTCAGTGGGAAGGTAACAGCGTTCCGTGTGCCTTGGTGTTTAGTCATGCCGGCCACATGACCACGGAAATGTCTTCGGACAGCGCTGGCTCTTTGGCTTTGAAACGGAGATGAGCACTGCAACCCTAGAGTCGGATTCGACTGGCTTTTGAGCAAGGGAACCTTTACCTTTACCTTTTACATCGTGATATCAAAAATGTGATGGATTATTTCTTGCCAAAGTACCTGTATGTATTTGCAATCCCACCAACAATGTCAATAGGAACCTATTTCTCCACAGCCTGTCCAGCATAAAGGTGATAGGGATGATTGTATATAATGCAATTTTTGTGGCATAAGATACCACCTAGTTATGAGCTTAAAGGACTGTGTTCTAATGGTCATATGTTTAGATTAACCAACATGGATTACCAAAGGGATCACCAAGTTGATGGAGTAAATACGGTTGTACAGTCTCTCTGCCAATACTTAGTATATGATGGAAGATTTGTTTTGGATGGTTCTGTGATTAACGAATATAAAATAGAGATAAGGTGTTTATAAGAAGATCGTGGTTCCTTCACTAAGACGTCAAATTTTGTTAAAGGTCTCATCAGCCCTTTCTTAATAGTGGTAGCACATAACAAATGAGCCAACTGGAAATACTGGAACCAGTGCAATGCATCTGAAAGCTTAGCATCAATGTCAATTTATTTAATATACAGCCCTGGTGCGATATATCAATAAACCTAGACAGATTGTGGTGTTTTTAGAGAGTGTAAGATTCGGATGATAATGCAGGTTGGAACCATGGTTGCCCCGTGAAGGTGGATATTGGGGATATAGTAGGTGCCAAAGTTTTCCTATGTTTGTTCCAAAGAGATAGAGTTATATGCACAGTCAAACCTTCATCCTATCATGTTTCCTTGGAATGACACTATAGCACTCCCACATGCAATTTTCTGAAGTGGTGGTTTCTGCAACATACAAACTGAAAAGTAAAAGCAATTGTTGATAACACTGGGAAAGAAAGTGCTCCTGGCCTCAGAGGTTGAGCATATTTACAGACACTGTTCTAGTCACATAGGGGTTTTTATTCGGTAGGCAGCTGAAAAATAAAAGAACTTGTTTTCCAAATTGCCAGTGTTGCTTTTAATCTTGGGTTGATAAGGCAGTTGGTTCTAAAGTTAAATAAAACATGAAGGCTTATAGTTAGAAAACTGTTGCGTACTGGGTTCGATGTGTAGTGAAGACAGACACTGAGTGATTAGCAGCTCATACTTTACTGGCACACAACCCAACAACAAACAAACGGTCGAATGACCAACTATATACAGTTCCCAGGTGCCACCCACATGTCCCATTGGCGGGTTGTCCCGTTGGTGGGTTTGAACTTCCCTCCACAGTTCCTATAGGTGTTGACTAGGAGTCCCCATTGTTCTTTTGGAGCCAAGCTCTGGTCACATACCACTGGCGCCTAGTGGCGGTCTGCAGACATAACAAGAACATTACATAATTACCAGTCCAATTGTTCACCCTCATTATAGCTCTACTGTTCTTGCCCTGTTTTCTGCTCCTACTCTTTAAAGACTTACTTGCTGGATATTCTTATAGGAAATATCTTTGGATGCATATGTACAAGTACCTCATGTGCTGTCAGTAGATAGTGTGTATTGACCTTTTTTTGGCTTTCATGAAACAAATAAAATTGTGCTTATTATGTGCTATAAAAGTTTGCTGGTGCCAGATTTTATGTCGAGATCTTTGTATGGCTCCCCTCTAATTAGCTTGTTAGCTCTTCAGTTGAAAAATAGAGTCTTTCTTTGTGCTTTTTTGGTGTAGTGATTCACAAAGTGAGCTACTAGTGCTCTTGTGGTGGTTGAAGCACTCATAAAGGAGTACTTGAAGAGAATTTTGTATAGGGAATCTATTCTTCCCTCTTCCTTCTCCTGCCACAAGTAGGCCAGACAGAAAGTGAAGAAGGAGATGACAGTAATGGGGGCCCCCCTAACAACTGTGACGTTTTTGTATGACATTTGGAAAGCTTTTTTTTTTAGTTCAAAAGTAACTGTAACCCATTTAAAATAAATGTGGAATTGTTTTCTGTGTTGCTCTGCATGGGTAGACAAGGTTGGCATAAAGACTAGTCAAGATTATTTTCACAGAAATAGCTGTATAAATTCCAAAACAAAGAAAGTCTAAGGATCTAAATATCCTAATCACAATAGAGACTGCAGTTGTCCAGACAAAGTCCAAGCCTGACCTACAACACTTTATAGTCCTCCCAGGTGACAGTGATTTAATGAGTTGCCTTAGTGCAGGAACTGCCCATCATCTTAACTAGCACTCTCTCATCCAGCCATACCTTCCTTATCATCTGATTTGTTCATCTGACCTATTATTATAGATCACATAATTTTCTATTAATCACCCTACAAAGGTACAGTAATTCTGTTAGGACATGAGGGCTGGTAACAACATAGAAGAACAGTTAGATGCACTGGTGTTGTTAGGTTGCGATTGGCTCTAGAACAGAGTTAGTTATTCTTCCAGAGCAGCACATTCTGGGAGGGTCCTTTTCATTTAATTCAATGGAAGTATTTTGATCTTTGCCAGCTGTAAATTATGCCATCACTTGAAGAGAGACCGAGCTCTGTGGGAAATGAAGAGAACAATTTAGTCCCACCTTCCCCCCAGCATAGTGCTGATGTTGGCCAGTTGTGGTCACTGTGCCAGCAAGTGTCACTAGCACCACATCAGCGTACTGTCCTGATGAATCAACAGCAGCATTACACCAGAATACTGTGTCTGATACAAGTATACCTTCAAGGAACCCCATCCCCAGTGTATAAGGTTTAGTTGCTATCTGATACAAGTTAAGGTTTAGTTGCTATCTGATACAAGAGCCAGTTTGGTGTAGTGGTTAAGTGTGCGGACTCTAATCTGGGAGAACCGGGTTTGAGTCCCCACTCCTCCACTTGCACCTGCTGATGTGACCTTGGGTCGGTCACAAGCTCTGGCACAGCTGTCCTTGAAAAAGTGCAATATGTGTCAGAGTTCTCTCAGCCCCACCTACCTCACAGGGTGTCTGTTGTGGGGAGGGGAAGGGAAAGGAGTTTGTAAGCCACTCTGAGACTCCAAGTGAAGGGCGGGGTATAAATCCAATCTCCTCCTCCTCCTCCTCCTCTTCTTCTTCTTCTTCTTCTTCTTCTTCTTCTTCTTCTTCTTCTTTTTCTTCTTCTTCTCCATAGAATTGCATTCTTGATCGAAATGAAGGTGTTTTCAGCCCTTGAATTGCTATAGGCATTTTTTGTACAGATGCACATTATAGATCTACCTTTTATAAACAATGTAGTCTTGGTAAATTGATATCGATCATGTCAGTCAACTACATAACTATCAAAAATAAACAAAAATACTGCAAAATGTGTATATATCTATTCAAAAAAAATTTTTTTTGCAAGCATCAATACAAAATGCCTCTCTTTTTTAAGACATGGATGCTTGGATGCCCCCCTCATACCACATTTTATTGAACAAAATCATAACCCTGAGGACTTTAAATGTGCTACTTTGGAGGTAGTCCACCCTAAACCTTATCAGATCATAGATACACATAAACTTTTACTTCAAAGAAAGGCATTTTGGATTTACAGACTCAATACCTGCCAACCAGCTGGTCTGAATGCATCATTAGACTTGACATGCTTCTTGTAAAAACATAGAGAGGATTGGGTGATTCTCGGATCTTGATGTGCATAGTGGCTAAGGGAAGATTCTCTGATTGTGCGTTGACCATACAATGTATTAACGTTACTTTGAAGGTGACCATTGTGTAAATTTGTAATTTTGTAATTTAGATTGGTGTAAGTTTCCTTTGGTAATTATGCAATTGTAGAAAGTACTAGCAGAATCTTTACCAATGAGCACAGAGTCCTTTAAGAAATAAATTTAAAAGTACATGGATAGGCAACTAGGGTTAAGGCAATTCAGCCCGTTTTTTGCATTATACTCTGAAGAGTTGGAGAATGAACACTATTTCCTTCTATGGTAAGATATTTAAGCGCTTGAGCAATTTTGGTTTCTTTTTGTATATTAAAATAACATGACATTGCAACAGTGATTTAATTATGTACAAGCTGTTTATTGTAAAAATTTACTGTAGAATATTGTTGAATCCGTCTGGAAGGTCTATGAACTGATGAAGACAACTAAACGCATGTAGTAAGTCAGGGAGACGGTGGCTTGGTATATTTCTGGATGAAACATTGTATTGAAATAATTATAAAATGTATTTAATAGGTATGTTGATGTAAGAAGTTCTCACGAAATGGAAGATACTCCGGAGAATTTCGTCCATCACCTGTAACAACATGAAAACATTATAAAGTGGTTATTTTGTATTTTTGTATATTGATGCTTACAAAAAAAATTTTTTTGAATAGATATAACTACATAACTATAACAGTACAAAAAGGGATTCCTAGCTGTAGTGGGCAATTTGGGTTATAGAATCAAAATGGCTAGGCTTTTATGCAAAATGAAATATAAAAGAAAAAATGCAGAACGTTTTCCAGGAAATAATGAGTCAAATATAACAGCTTGTATGCTTGACAAATTCAATAATGTTAAGACAATTTTGTCAATTTCATATAAGCTTCTATTTGCATATGCAGTATGCTGAGAGGGAATAGTAACTAATGAAAATAGTGTTTCAAATGACCCTAATGAGATAGCATGCCTAAAGTTTAACCAATATGAATTAATATGTAACAAGGGTGACTAAATAGGTTATTTAAATATCCATGTATTTCAAAGAAATTAACAATTCAGTCTAACTGTAGAACAATTTAACCATACATTTTTATTCCTATGCTCATTATTTTTGTCAGCCAACATGTGACAGAATTTTGGATGTCTGATGTAATTAAATTTACCAATGATGTAGCAAGCATTTTTCTACATAGCTTCACTCTGTTCTGAAGTATGATTCTTGAGGTTATGGAAACTGCATTTTAATTAGGTTCTAAATTATAATCTTTTTATTTTGTATATTCTATATTCTGTATGTAAATTTTTATTATAACTATATGTATAAGGCTGGTCTAGTGACTGTAATAATAAATTATGATTCACTCTGTTTTGAAGTATGATTCTTGCTAGTGAATGTCTGATAATTCAGTGTTTTAGAATAATGCTGTCATGATTGATTATCTCTGTCATGGCATGTTGTTTTTATTACTAACTTATATATTTTTATTTATTATTTAATTAGTTTGTTAGCCACATCTTCAGGAATCCATCAAGGCAGCTACTAATATGATTCAAAGCAGAAACAATAAAATTAAGAATTAACAAAAATATTAACAGTAGCAATGCAGCTAAAATACAATGGCTGTATCCCAAACTACCACCAATGAAATGGAGCAGCACACTCCTGTTGAAGCCAAATGACCTCATGAAGTTCTGATTTTGAGAGCCAAGAGCCCCTCAGGAGCAATGTGGGAAATAAAGCTAGAGTCTTTATGGTGTAATGGTGTAACTACCATTAGGCTATTCAAACCACACCTTGGATCCAGCCCAACAAAAATCACCATAGGTGATTAAAGCATGATATAACAACAGCAATAGCAAAACAACAACAACAACCCTAGTCTTGTTAAGAGAATTTCTCTTAACTCCTCTTTACCTAATTTATTCCTGAAATCCAACAATGTTTCTTTCCCTCATTTTAGGAATTTGGAATCAGTTTCTAATTATTTCCCTTTTGATCAAAGATAAAAGCAAAGAGAGGAGGGGAAGGAAAGTTCAGAATTTCACTCTGTAGGTGCTCACTGGCAGACAATGTGTGCTGGAGGCAGTTTGCTCCAGCTCCCAAGAGCCAATTGTTAATTTTTGGGGGAATTTTGCAAGTTGAAAACTGGTCAGGAGGTTTTGGATGCCTCCCCTTTCCCCACTCTGACATATCCCATCCTGGGCAGGTTAACTGGAGTCTCTCCCTTCATTGCAAGTGAACAGACTGGTGCACCATGATTTCGCCATGATTTCAACCCACTGAGGCTCATGCCCTTTCAACTGCTTTGCAGCTTGTACAAAATTATGGTCCTGCATGCACTGCACAAATCTAGCTAAAGGGCCCAATTCCAGGTACCTCTTCTGACACCACCAAGCTCACATGCAAGCAGGGCCGGGCATTGTGCTACTTGCTCTGGCACCTGCCAAGGGTGAGCAATTGGAACAGTTCACTCAGCTCCTCCTCTGCCTTGCTGCAGGAAGGGTCAGAAACAAACCCATTCCAAGACAACCTTCTTCAGCTGCAGGGACACCCAGCTTTCCTGGCTACCTGCCCCATTCTGGCAGTGCTTTCCCTTCCAGCTTGGCTGGAGAGAATCGGCTCCCCAAAGGCAAACCAGGCCAAAGGAGAATGTGTTGAAGGCCCACAGAAATCTTGCATTTTATTGTGCAACACCAGCCTCAACATTCTGACCAAGAAGTATACCCCAGCCAGTTCAAAGGCTGCTTATTCTCAAGCAGAGAGGCCTGTGGTGATTGCTTTATTTTTGACTAATTTTTCCCCCAAATTGATGTTAAAGAGGAGAAAATAGAACTCTGTGCATTTCTTTCTTCAGATGCTTACTGAAAAGTCCCACATAATTTAGTGAGGCTTCCTCCCAAGTAAGCCTACACAAAACCGCAGTCTAACTGTTCCTGCTGGACAAGCATGAATTTCTGGTGATGAATAAAATGCCTATTTAGAATCTTTCCCTCTTTATTCTAAGAAGTCTCTATACCTTGCAAGGGGGAAAAAATCCATAATGGTTACAAAGAACTACCCTCCTATTTCTAACGGAACAGACCAGGTATTCTTCCCATATCAACTTTGTGCTAGGTGCAAATACATCTTTTCTCTTCCACTCTTTTATGGGGCAGACTCACAAAGATGTACTGGGAAGGGGGTGATGTCCAGAAAAGGGCATCCCTACTGCTAAAGCTGAAAGCGGTTTCAGTTTAATGAATATAATTTGTATGAGGGTGAGCAATAGCTTAACAGTAGATCACATATCACACTTATAATGACAATAAATTTATTGGCGAAAAAGCTTATTCAGATGCAACTCCATTTGTCAAATCATGGTTGAATTGCAACCATAGGTTGGCTACAGATACAAGAGTTCAGCAAAAATAAAGAGAAGCATTCTGTGAGAATCAATTGGCTATATGGAATTTACAATAAACAGTATTGTACATTTTATTATTATTTGTAAATTGTGTGTTACATATCCTTTATATCAGTGCAATTTATAATAGACGTATGTAGGTATGTAGGTTGTTAAACATTTACCAACACACCACTGTTCCCAACCATCCTGTCCTGCTAGAGCACCCCATGTGATGTGTAACTTAAAAGAACTGAAAGGATTGAAGTTACAAAAAGGCATGCTGATTTCTCTTCAATGAGACATCAAAGAAAAAATAAAAGAGAAATTTCTCTTTTAAAAGAGAAAAAGAGAAGACATAAAATAATAAAAGTTACAGATATTGAACACAAACAAAACCAGACCAATAAAATAACTATAGATAAAAACAGTGGGATAGCTAAAATCATTACAGAAAGGTCAATAAAATAAAATAATCAGAAATGCTTAGCGAATAGTCCAAGCAAATAAAATTGTCTTCACCTGGCAGACAGTTCTAGGGAGACAGCATTCCACAAAAGGGGTACCATTACTTTGCCTCATCTCCTTAGGCGGAGGCAACACAGCAGGACTTGAAAAGCAGATCTTAATTGGGGTCAAGAAAATATGTGAGTAGGTGGTCCTGTAGGTACCATAGTCCACTGGTGTTTAAAAATAAGAACCAGCATTTTGAACTGTGCCCCACAATAAATTTATGATTTATATAACCTACCCCTGACAATAATTCAGACTCCTCTTTTTATACCAGTTAAAACTTCTGGACATTTTAAAAGACATTTCCACAAAGAATAAATTATAATAATATAACCTGGATATGATGAGAATGCCTCACAAATGCTAAATACTGGTAAAAGGCACTACATACCTACATGCCACAGAGTCAACTGGTGCCTTCAGCCATAGGCCTAGATTGAGCAGCACTCCCAGTGTCTGAACCTGTTCCTTCAGAGTGGATTCAGCTTTAAAAGAACAGGCTGAGTCCCTATTCCCCCAACTATCTCCACCATTGACCAATAGCATCTCAGTTATAACTGGGGTCTGCCTTCATCCAACCCATCACTTTGTCCAGACCTGATGATTTATACAGATCTAAATCAGCTTAAACAGAACTAAAGCTGGTTGTCATGGGCAAATTCCTTATAAACTGTCTCAATGGTTTCATATAGATTTTGACCAAGAGACAACCAAGTGGGAGTGGCTGGAGACCTGTCACAAGTGAGGGATATTTTGTCCCAGGGCATGCAGGGGCTGGCAGTATCTGTGACGGCAGCTGCCAGGAACCCGGAGAAGCTGCTGGCTGTCACAATGGACATCAGGAACAGCCAGGTGTGCTTCAAGAGGGGAAGTACTAAAATTAATGACAGGAATGGCCATTGGGAACAATGGGATATGATATGGAATGCCAATTGACTTGCATGGCCCCCATCGAAATACATTACCACACACACAAATTACAATGGATATGAAATGGATTTAGAATGACAGTCCTGGGCACAGATAGATTGCTCTGGAATGACAGTGCCCAGAGTATAATGATGGCTTCTGGGACTGGAATCAGTGCTTTGGGACTGGAATGACAGACGCTGGACTGGAATTAGTGATCTAGGACTAGGATGGCAGTGCCCAGAGCGGAATGACAGACATTATAGTCCCAGAACACTTCTCTTCTATTGAGGAGACTATTGGGGGATCTGATGTCAGTGCTGCATGCCCCCACACCAGCACCTACTACAGTAGCCCCCATCCTGCTCCACTTGTGGCATGAGTGGCCCAGTGGTGCCTTCAGCAGTGTAGCTGGGCTGCCAGGAGGTACCCCTACCAATAAGCAGCAGAGACTCCTGGCAGGGGCGTAGCCAGGAATTTTAGGAAGGGGGTGCTGGGGATGTTAATTAAATTAGCATAGAAGGGGCTCCTCTCCAGCCCTGCTGTCACCAAGTATATGTGGAGGAGTCTCCTCCTCACTCCCGCCCCCCACAGGCTCACTGCTCCTTCCCTGCAGGCTTGCCTGCAGGAACCCTGCAGAGGGCCCACCCCACCCCACCCTCCCACTGCTTTCCCTTTACCACTTCCCATAAGGCTCCACGGCAGCCCGTCTGGCTGCCGGCAGATCCAATGCCTCACTGGCGTGGTCCCTTCCTCTGCTGCCTCCCTTTGGGCTGGGGCTCCCTTTGGGCTTGAAACTTTCTGCTGGCTGAGAAGCTGATAGCCTTTCTCCCCCTCTAACTCCTGTCCTCACCTGTTGCACAAACTATTGATGGCCTCTCATGGGCTGGAGTCACTAGGAATCTGGTGATACCTGGAGAGCAGAACTGGAAGCTATCTGTCATAACTGAAAAAATACTGTGCTTGACATGAAGCTGCTCACATTTTTAAGAGTGTCCTTGTAAAACAGTAACAACACTCAGTGGTTATTTGTTCAACATGATGTTCACATAGGTTACTAAATGTTCACAAAAGCTTTATTTCGTCTGAGATAAATTTTCTCCATTACTTGTGCAATGAAATAGGTGAAACTGTTATTGAATTCCATGTGAATCGGGTAGCTTTTCTATTGAAGTGCAATTTTCCACACATCATCTACTTATAGATTCTTGGTCAGAAGAAGACGCTTGTCGAAACGGCATCACATTCCGGAGACCACCATCTCGCCGTCATTGTTATCTTCTGTCTTATGTAACTGGATTTACAATTTGAATGTATTAGTATCACTTTTGTAATTTTCATATTTATAACATTATTGCTATCATTATAGAAACATTGAGCGCACTTTACACAGTTCCTGTGGCTCTATCTTTTCACAAATACATATAGACATGCCCTTTTCCAATCCCCATTTCTCATTCCTGCAAGCCTTATCTTTCCAAAAACAATGGGAAATAACTTGCTAAATTCCCAGTCTTGCTAGCTGAAGCTGATGGGAATTATAATTGTTACAAGTGGAGACCTGTAAGAAACTTGTGGGTTGTAAGAAACAGGTTGGGAAAATCCTGGAGATTTGGAGGTGGAGCCTTGGGACAGTGAGGCTTGGGGAGGGAAGCAGTCTCAGCAGGGTATAATGCCATAGACACTACCCTCCAAAGCAGCCATTTTATCCAGGGGGACGGATCTCTGTCACCTGGACAACAGTTGTAATTCTGGGTGATCTCCAGCCCTCACCTGGAGGCTGGCAGTGGTAGTTCTCATGGAGGAAATGGCTGGTTGGAAGGGTGGAGTCTATGGCATTATACTGGTCTGAAGTTCCTCCCCTCATCAAATCCCACCCTCCCCAGGCTCCACCCCTCAAGTGTCCAGGAATTTTCCGACCTGGAGTTGGCAACCCTATTTCCTTCCCATCCAACAGCCAATCTACCTTTATCTGCTTTCCATCTCCACCCCCCTTCTCCACAGCCTCTACTTAGGAAAATTACAGTCTTTCTCCACATTGGGGACCAAAGCAGCTTACATTATTTTCTCCTTCTTTTCATCTGCACACCAACCCTGTGAGGTTGGTTAGGTTGAAAGTATGTGACTGGCCCAAAATCATCCAGTCAGCTTCCACTGCAAAATGGGGATCTGAACCTGGGTCCTGCAGACCCTCCTTTGAAGCTCTAACTGCTGCACCACACTGGTTTCATAAGGTGGCTGCTGATGAAGAGTAGTAAGCAGCCAGGCCTAGATGAGTCATGAAAATCAGGTGGTATCAAGTCAGCCAGAGGGTGCTGTTTATGGATGCCAATCTCCAGGTGGGAACTGGAATTACTGCTCGTCTCCAGACTACAGAGGTAACGTTCCATGGAGAAAAATGGATGCTTTGGAGGGTGGACTCTATGGAATTGTACCTCACTGTGGTCCCTGCCCCCCCAAGGGTCCACCCTCAAATCTCCAGTAGTTTCCAGCCTGGATCTGGCAACATTACTCTCCCATCCCCTGTCAGTGACCAGGGAGATCTGGCAACCCTAGCTGCTGCCAGGCTTAGGGTTGCCAACTTCCAAGTGGGGCCTAGAAACCCCCAGAATTACAACTGAACTCTAGACAGCAGAGATCGGTCTCCCTGGAGAAAATGGCTGCTTTGGAGGCTGGAGGCCTCTCCCTTCCCCCAACCCAGCCCAGCTCTCCTTAGACTCTACCACGGAATCTCTAGGAATTTCCCAGCTCGGCAATGGCAACCCTTGTCAGGCCTGGCCCTAAGGATTCCTCCCTGAAAGGCCAAAATAGGCATGGAAAAGGCCCTGCCCCCTCCTCCTACCTTTTACTGATAGAACCAGTTAGAAGCCCTCCCCACCCCCCTTCTCCACAGCCTCTACTTAGGAAAATTACAGTCTTTCTCCACATTGGGGACCAAAGCAGCTTACATTATTTTCTCCTTCTTTTCATCTGCACACCAACCCTGTGAGGTTGGTTAGGTTGAAAGTATGTGACTGGCCCAAAATCATCCAGTCAGCTTCCACTGCAAAATGGGGATCTGAACCTGGGTCCTGCAGACCCTCCTTTGAAGCTCTAACTGCTGCACCACACTGGTTTCATAAGGTGGCTGCTGATGAAGAGTAGTAAGCAGCCAGGCCTAGATGAGTCATGAAAATCAGGTGGTATCAAGTCAGCCAGAGGGTGCTGTTTATGGATGCCAATCTCCAGGTGGGAACTGGAATTACTGCTCGTCTCCAGACTACAGAGGTAACGTTCCATGGAGAAAAATGGATGCTTTGGAGGGTGGACTCTATGGAATTGTACCTCACTGTGGTCCCTGCCCCCCCAAGGGTCCACCCTCAAATCTCCAGTAGTTTCCAGCCTGGATCTGGCAACATTACTCTCCCATCCCCTGTCAGGATTCCTCCCTGAAAGGCCAAAATAGGCATGGAAAAGGCCCTGCCCCCTCCTCCTACCTTTTACTGATAGAACCAGTTAGAAGCCCTCTGAACTCTAGACAGCAGAGATCGGTCTCCCTGGAGAAAATGGCTGCTTTGGAGGCTGGAGGCCTCTCCCTTCCCCCAACCCAGCCCAGCTCTCCTTAGACTCTACCACGGAATCTCTAGGAATTTCCCAGCTCGGCAATGGCAACCCTTGTCAGGCCTGGCCCTAAGGATTCCTCCCTGAAAGGCCAAAATAGGCATGGAAAAGGCCCTGCCCCCTCCTCCTACCTTTTACTGATAGAACCAGTTAGAAGCCCTCCCCCTCAAATGTTCTAATCTTTCACTGTTGATGCCTGAAGTAGATCCCTGCAGAGGCTATTTCAAAAGGTATTGGGGGGGGGGCTTCAACCCTCCCCGATATTTTTGTTTTGGTTTGGTTTTGCTTTTTGGATTTTTCTGTAGACCCACAGTCTGTAGAAAAAGCTGTTGAGGGAGAGTGAGCCCTCAGTTGGCAGAAATAAGTATACACACGCAGAAGGGACTTTGGATATTAGTATATAGATGGTTTCTCCCCACCAATTCAAGCAGCAAAAGGCAAAGAAGACAGCATCACTGGTTAGGACATAGGGGAGAAGACACTCAGCAGAAAGAGAAAAGGTGCATCAATGTGCATAGTGAACAGGACAGGGAAAGTTCCATGAGTGAACTTCTGTCTGCGATTCTCTTATTAGGAAAGATTCAGAGATCTAGTGCTGCTTCAGTATCTTTCCAGCATCTTTCTCTCCTTCATTCTTTGGTCTTTGTATATGGGAATGTTGCCAACTCAGGTGAACAGGGATGTAAACTGTTTTGGTCCATGGGGACTCTGTACCTTCTACTGGCATTAGTTAATACACATTAGTATATAAACTTGTTTTGATCTAAGTAGCAATGATATCATTTATGTGCAACTGTAGGCCACAGTGTATCAGCTATTCAAAAATGCTGAGTGCCTCTTTCTGAAGTCAGATATACTCAGTGTGTTTGAAAAACCTAAGTACATTGATCTAAATGTAAAAGACATGGGAGACTATTCTAGGCTGCTTAAGCAGCAATGATTTATTTATTTATTATTATTATCTTCATTTATACCCCACCATTCTCTTCAATGGGGAACTAAAGTGGCTTACATCATGCTCATCTCCTTTATTTTATCCTCACAACAATCTTGTGAGGCAGGTTAGACTGAGAATATATGACTGTGCCAAGGTCACCAGCAAGCTACCGTGGTTGAACATGGTTATATAAATATTACTATTATTAAGATGTCCTCGGAATAAGTTCCATGTAAAAAGTAAAACATAACTAGGTTTATGTTATTTCTCTGTTTCGCAGCCTGCATCTGTGTCCTACTGAAAGGAAAAGTATGTTACTATGTATCAGAATCAAATTCAGAGATGTCCTGGAGGCAAGATCATGAATTTCACTTGTTCCTGTGAGGAAAATAACTGAACTCTTTCTTGAAAATTGTTTGACATTATGGCTAGACTAAAATGAAGAGTTGTTTCCCACCACAAGTCATAAAAATAACTCTAGTAATATCACACAAATAGCTTATGGCTTACAGAGATAACATCTCAGCATTTTATGGTTCACAGCATGCATACAATTGATTTGGTGAGCATATCAGGGCATTATGACAGAGATCCAATTGGATGGTTGAATTGCCAGTTTTCTTAGCAAGCATGTGAAAATTTTCTATAGTCATGTACTGCATATCTCCAGACAGCAGATCCTGAGTGGTTAACTCATGAAGGTTACAGTGCTTGCTTGAAACTTTCACATCATAAATACTTATTTCCAAGCAGAAGCATTTCAACTGCTATGTAAAACCTTAAGCATAAAGAATAGCATGTAAAAGCTTAAGGGTAATGAATACTATTCATATTATTTTTATCCCATTTTTATATCCCACTCTTTCTCTATGGTTTTCCATTCTCCCCCATCAATATTATCCCCACAACAAATGTGGGAAGTAAATTAAACTGGTCCAAGGTCATGAGCATGGGATCTGTAGGAGGAATTAGTCCATATGGTTCCATGCCTGTATGAATCAAAAGAACTTCTAGGAGGTGGGTAATGCAAAAAATATTGGTGCTTCTTATGCAATTGCTACCATCTATCACGATCCACAATTCTTCACTCTTCCCCCCTCTCTGTCACTTGCTCCAAGGTGACAAGAAGATGAGGGAGCTCAGTTGCCCAAGGTTTGTGTTTGTGAGGAATCACAACCCCTTCTGAGAAACCCCTTCATCCCTCAATCCTCTCCCTGAAGTTTTGGGATATCTCTTCTCTTGTAGATAAACTAAGGTACTTCAAGTTCTCTGCTCCCTCAAATACCTTGATTTACCAGAAAGGTGGGGGGGGGGGTGATCCATGTAATTTCTCTTTAACATATTTCTATTGAAAGGTTTAGCATTTAGGACCTAGGGAGCAAAAGGTCACAGAAAACGCCCATTCATCTCTCAATGAGCACCCGAATTTAAGCTCATTTTGTCCTAGTTCTTCCTCAGGAGTAAGCTTATTCTCTTCAAAGGTATCAGCCTCTTGATATAGCAATAATATGTTGGAAGCAAGCCAGACCTTAACTTCTTTTCTACACAGATGCAAAAGCCTTCTGAATTAGACTGGCACACGGCTCTCTACAATCCTCAAGGGTATAATGTCTTCAAATTGCAATCCTAGAAAAAAACCCATTCCTGTTTTCACCAGCATGGTAATTTAGAAAGAAAAACAACATGAAGCTGAATGGAATGTTATTTGATATTGTTTCAAACTTACCTCTAGTTGCATTAAAAGTGTTTAAATTAGGAGCTAGCAAGTCTTGTCTTTTCTAACAGGTGCATGAAGTTACCTTGATTTTCCTGGCTTAAAAACTCTTCATTAACACTGCATTAAAATTTATATTAGGAGCAAACCAGTTCTTCTAACCAGGTGAAAGCCTTCTAAATTTTAAATTTGGCTGGCAAAATGCTCAATTAGAATAGTTTTCTTTATAAACTAGTTCCAGCTTGGTGTAGAGAGCATTTTACTAGCCAAATTTAAAATTTAGAAGGCTTTCAGAGGAAGAAGTAGACACTTTTATGGTGATACATCAGGGGTGGGGGAATTCCCATTTGACATACTACAAACCCGAAAGTGGAATGGGACAATATGGGGGTGGAGATCTTCATGCATTTACAAGATTCTGTTCATCATGTGTAAATAAAGGAAGGGGGTATTTGCTTTCAAACAAAATGGATTAATGTTTAACCTTCTTTGTAGAGTGATCTCTTATAGAGACTTTGCACTGCATCATAGGTGATTCATAACAAAGTAAATAAATAATGATGTGTTCACCACCACTGTACTCATTTGCCCCCCCCTAAAAAAAATTCTGGTCTCCATCTTCTACTTAAGCACCACAAAACTCACCTCACAGAAGCAAATCCAAAGCTCTCACTACCTTTAGAACACCTGATAACTGAGGAGAAGGTTTATAGCTTAAAATAAACCTGTTTCCCCCCAAATTATAGCAGACTGTGTGAGTCCCCTCAGTTGACAGAAACAGCCTGTCATAGTCACCTCCTGGACTGCTCCATTAAGCCACAATACTGGTCCCTCTAAATGAATGACCTCCTGAACAATTTTGTTGTGCACATTTTGTGAAATAATAGAAGCATGGGGGCTACCACAGAGAATGTATGTGAATGGGAAGTTTCTGATTCTACCTGTTTTTATGGTGGGACTTGTGAGCAAAGCTGTCACAGTGGAACACTGAAGGAAAGGCCTGCAGGTATTTATTTATTTATTATTTATTTATTAGTTTGATTTATATCCCGCCCTCCCAAAGGCTCAGGGCGGCTCACATGCGGCAAATCCGAGTGCAAAATACAATACAGTATATAATAAAACATTTAAAATCAATATAAAACCTTCCAATAATACGGTGCTATACCTATATTAATCATCCAAGATGGGGACAACCCCCCCCCAGGGAGGGGGATCCAATGTGGATCCAATGTCATTAAGGCCTTTGTGGGTGATAATTAAAACCTTGAATTGAGTCCAGTAACTGATTGGTCACTAAAGTGTCTTCAGAATAGAAAAGGGACTCAAGGAAGCTTATACCACCAAAATATTGTTGATATCTAATGTGCTACTGGACTTGAATATAGCTATTCTATTGCACTCCAATATGGCTACCCTCTGAAATTATCTGCAGAGTGGGCATGATATACAGATTTTACTTAGCACCTGATAGTACAGAATGCTGCAGGCCAGCTTCTAACTGGAGTTTCTGAGTTCTTTTTTGTTGGAATATACAAGGTCTATGGTGCACCTACTTGATGAAGATCAGAAGAGTAGCCAATAGGGGACAGCTGAAGGATGATTAGGGACCTCCTACAATGTCAAATTATGTCCTTCCTGTTTCCTGACTATCTCTTTGGAGTCTTTGTGGTCCAAGTCCATTCCTGTCTCTCACAGCAGTTAGTTAGTTAAGCCTCTCTCCATCCCCTCAGTTAGTTAGTTAGTTAGTTAGTTAAGCCTCTCTCCTCTCCCTCCTCTGAGTTTTTTTCCTTTAATAAACCAAGCTATTTTCTTTAAACAATTGGTGCTCTGTTCCTCTGCATGTTTAAACTGCCAACAGGGTTCTGGCCCAACGCGAGCACCACTGCAAAAAAGGGAGAAGTTTACATAGATCAGTAGGCAAAAAGGAGAAACTGCAAAAATGTCTGCTTCCTGCATACCTCAGCACAGCTACCTACTAGATAGGTTGACTGACAACAATTTTCTCATCTGGAGGGAGAGAATGAAAAGCCACTTGCTCGAAATGGGACTTTGGTACATCATCAATGAATCCTGGTCAGTAGAAGATACCACAGCAAAGCAGAAGTCCTCGGTCATGAACAATGAGAAGGCAAGAGGTGCATTAATAAAAAAGTTTGTCTGATAGAGCTTTTTTGGGAGTCATTCAAATGCAAACAGCAAAGGCAGTCTGGAATGAATTGGAGAGACTTTGTTAACTCCTTTCTAAAGAGCCAGCTCTATCCAAAAGAAGCTATTTAGCATAAGGATGCCTTGAAGGGGGTAATCTGTGAGAGCACTTAGATCAAATGTTTGCTCTGAGTCAAGAGCTAGAAAGTGTTGGCAAAGACATTACAGAACAGGATTTGTTTATTTTGATTTTAGTTAGTCTACCCAAGAGTTTTGAAAATGCTGTATGC
Source organism: Gekko japonicus (assembly GCF_001447785.1). Lineage (NCBI taxonomy): Eukaryota > Metazoa > Chordata > Lepidosauria > Squamata > Gekkonidae > Gekko > Gekko japonicus. The sequence continues at coordinate 619,691 of NW_015168046.1, forward strand.
CAAATAGAATCAAAAGGAAATGTCTATCTATTAAATGTGATAAATGAACTGGAACAAACACTCAAACAAAAACAGTTTGAGGAGCCCAAAAGAAAGACTGAGCAGAATGCTGACCAAGTAGCTCTATATATAAATAATAAAAACAAAGTAATTCATGTGGAAAACAGGGGCATATTAAAAAGGACTGCATTGCTTTTAAAAGGATGGGTGCCCCTCCAAGACAAATAGAAGGAGAGAATTTGAAACAGCCACCTCCTAAAGAAGTGTTTCATATTAACTAAAGATGCAATCAAAAGTCATATATGGTTCTTAGACAGTGCATGTACATTGGTACATGAGTGCACACAGGGACTTTATTGAAACTCTAAATGAAGAAAAAAGAGAGACACTGTAGCTGATGGGAGATCTGTTGCAGCAGGAGGGGTAGGATTGGGAACTATAAAAGGCAGACTCCCGGATGGACAGATCAGAGAAATCCTTATTGAGAACTGTTTGTATGTGCTACAACTAGCAAGTAACTTGCTTTCAGTAAGCATTATTGCAAAAAGAAGAATGGTGACCTCATTTGGGGAAATATGTCTTATCAAACAAGATGGCAAACTGATTGCATCAGGGAAAATGCATGAAGATTTATATGCTCTGGATACATGCACACAAAGTGCAAATTGGACCAGAAGTTGCAGTCATAAGAGATGTTCCAAGTTATGACACTGACGATTTGGGCATAGAGATAATTATGCAATTGCCCAACTTGAGAACCAGAATTTGACCAAAGGCATACAACTAAATAAATGTACAATTGAAAGGAATTGCATGCATTGCATCCAAGCAAAGGGGACAAGACCAAGTTTCAGCAACAATCATGAACTAAACCAAGCAAGGTGCTTCTTGGAGATCATTCATAGAAATGTTTGTGGTTCAATGAAAACAGTAACTCCTAGTGGGAACAGATATATTTTGACTTTCATTGATGATTTATTTAACTATACAGTTACCTACTTGATCAAGGAGAAGAGTGAAGTAACTGAAAAACTCAAGACATATGTTGCAATGGTCAGCAACAAGTTCCAGAGGAAACCACTGACAATCCTAACTGACAACAGAGGAGAATACATGGGACATGACAGTATTTAACTGAACAAGGTAGTGAACATAACTCACTGTCCCATACACACCTGAACAAAATGGCATAGCTGAGAGGACAAACCACTCCCTGATGAAAATGTGCAGATGCATGTTACTAGAAGCAGATCTACCAGAGAAATACTGAGAAGAAGACATCAGCACAGCCACTTACCTACAAAAGAGACTGCCTACAAAAGATGCCAAGAGCACACCATATGAACTGTGGTATGGGCAGACACCCAGCATGAAACATCTACATCCCCAAAGAAAAGCAGTCTACATCCCCAAAGAAAAGCAGTCCAAGTTGGATTTAAGGACAGAACAAGGTAATTTTTTTGTTGGATATGCTTTGGGATGTAAAGGATATAGAATCCTTGATTCAAAAGAAACTGTACGAATTTGCAATGCAGTCTACATAGAAGGAAAGGAAAAATCTAAAACTACAGAAAAAAAATCAACACTACAGAATTCAAAATGATGGAAGAAAATATAATGCATCAGCCAGAAGCAGTGCAATCAACCACCTTGGAGCCAGCAGATGACACATTGGAAGAGCCCCAGGAGGTCAGATGACTGGCTAGATCCAACAAGCGAGTACCACCAAGAAAACTCTACTTAACCAAAACAGAGACTGCGACAAAACCTTCCACATGGGAAGACATAAAGAGAATGCCCACTGATCAGGCAGAAAGATGGAGAAATGCCACAGAGGAAGGAATTAAATATCCAGTCAAGAACCAGAAATGTATATTCATAGAAGCACTTCCAGGAAGAATGGTAGAATACAAATGGATTTTCAAAATGTACAGTAGTTAAATTTGAACACTGTTTTGAAAAGTTGAGATTCTATGAAGAAAGAATATTGTGAATTTGCACAACATACTTTGAGAAGGATTGTGGGAATATACAAGGTCTATGGTGCATCTACTTGAAGAAGATCAGAAGAACAGCCTATAGGGGACAGCTGAAGAACTGCTAGTTAGCATAGCTAGATTAGGGACTTCCCACAGTTTCAAATTATGTCCTTTCTGTCTCCTTACTGGCTTTTCGGAGACTTCCTGCTCCAGCTCTTAACTAGGCTCTTAACCAAGTCAGCAAGAGACCGTGAATCCCATCAAAAGCGGTGAGTCTCATGGCCTTCAGGGCTGCAGCCTTCTCAGTCAACATCATCTCCAGTTTATCAGGATTCAGATTCAGCTTGTTTATTCTTAGCTATTCAACTACAGTAGACAGGCATTGGTTCAGAGACTCTATAGCATCACCAAGCGACTTGGATAAAGAAATGTAAAGCTGGGGGTCATCAATATGGTCACACCCTATCCCAAACCCATGAATGATTTCTCCTAAGGGCTTCACTTGGAGATTAAAAAGCATGGGGGACAAGACTGAGCCTTGGAACCTTACAAGGCAGCTTTCACACTGTAGAAAACTTGTCCCATACACCAGCCTTCTAAATCTTGCCCACGAGGAATGATTCAAACTTATCCATAACCTTTAATTCCTGTTTTCACCAGCAGATGTCTCAACAGGATGACATAGGCACCCAAAAGCAACTGAGAATTTAAGAAAACAATCTGGGTTGCATTAATACTACCTTTAGGTAAGTAAAAATATGCAAGAATGCTTTTCTCAGTCATAGATACATTCAGTATACTACTGCACATTTCATCTTGATTAAATGCAGAATCTTATAAGGGCACTCTGTGTGGGTTGCTAATAATGATGCTGTATTTTTCTACTTGTGTTAGTCCTGAAAGTTGGACTGAGCTGGCTGGGGGGGGGGGAGTTGTATTTTTAATTTGTTCTTATTCAGATATTTTCCTTTGTTGTATGTACTAGGCTAGTCATTACTTTGAGCTTGTAAATAGAAATAAACTTTGATAGCTCTGAATATCAAATTATTCAGCTGCTTCACAGCTTTAGATCAGTTTCTCCTGCTTATTCAAAATAATTTTTATCTTAAGTATTAATCATTGTGGAGAACTGTGGCAGCTCTATGGAAAGCAGCACAGCATGATCATAGTTATTCTTGGATAACAAGCTGATGATTGGCCTACACTTTCAAGAGGCGAATCACTGTCTGAAGAGAAGTGGGAGTTGGCATTCCCTGACAAAGTCAGGGCTCTTGATTCACTTTCAATTTAACATATGTGACTGTTTAATCAGTACCAGCACATTATCACTGATATGCAGAGGTGTACTCCTACTAGAGACACAAATTAACCTAAAAATATCTTGAAATAGCTAGGAATTTGTGGCTGAAAAGCTATGGAACTGGTTGTTCATGAATCTGCACTTGCCTTGATGGAGTGGAAACTCTGAGAAATGAAACTTTGCATCATTGTTCCAAGCCATCAGGGAAGGAAATGATGCAAGGTTCTATTGTCCCCCTTTAACATATAGGATGTCATGACCCTCTCTAGTGACTCTGACTCAGAATATGTACAGGAGGAGCTGAGGTTGGTGATTAAGGGGCCAGGACCAGAGGGGCCAGGAAGGGCCCAGCACTGCAGAGCCACTGTGGACAATGCCTTTTCAGCACCAGAGGCTGCCCTATTGAAACCTGCAAGTGAGACCTTGCTACCGGCCCCTGAGATAACCATCATTTATTTATTTATTTATTTATTTAATTTGTATCCCGCCCTTCCAACATGGGCTCAGGGCGGCAAACATAGAGGCAAATGCCATACATAAAACAATAAACAATCATTACCTATAAAACAGTTAAAAGTTGGTGCTCAACAGACCATATCAATTCCATAATAAAATGCCAATAACAATAACACACACCGAATAAACACAATTGTCTCTGCTCAATTGATGTTACACTATAACTGTCATCCCCATACCAGGGCCAGTGCGCCTCATGATGTTAATACGGTGGTTGTACAATGCCTACACTGTGCAGCTTTTGAAGTCCCATAACCCTTTGGAACCCATTCCCTTTCTGCAGGAATGGCTGCCACATAAGGCCCAGGCCAAAGTAGCCTGAAGAAGGTGAAGCACCAGACTGGTTCCACATAACACCATACCAGAGTCAGGCAGTGAGACCAATCATTATTTGCATGGTCCAGTCTTCCCTCTAAGCTAGGGGGTGCTGGCACACAACATTTTCGCTAGCTGCTCAGACAATTTAGCTTCCAGCTCAAGAGCATTTTCCCCTTCATTGGATGGGAGCACCTAATTCTGCGGCCCATTGAATTGGACCCCCTGGTCCAATCTTTTTGAAACTTGCGTTTGGTCTTTTTTTTTCTTTTTTGAGGAAATGCACCAGCAGCTATGCTGCAAATCTGATGCCACTACTTCAAAAACAGCCCCTCCCAAACCCCAGATATCCAAATACCCCCAGATCAATTCTCCATTATAGTCTATGGGGCCCATTGACTATAATGGTCCCCATAGGATATAATGAAGCTGGAAAAATAGATTTTTTGCACACTCACTATGCTTTTCAGTATGATTTGTAAGATGCCTTGAGTCACAGTAAAAGTGGGGTATAAATATCTGAATAAATGTAGTTTGGGCAGATTGATAACATTTAAGCAACTTCCTGTTTGTAGGCAGGGTTCTGACAGTGATTGTTCCACCTGAAAATTTGTCCTATTTCATTAACCCATCCAAAGTAGCCTGCAAGAGTTCCCCACCCTTGTGTTGGTATATTTTCTAAGGTTGGGCAGACCTGTTCTCTGGAGGCTAGGTCTACCAATATAGTGGAAAGGGGTGGGTGGACCTGTTCTCCAGAAGCCAGGTTACCAATATATGGAAAGGGGCAGGTAGACATGTTCTCCAGAAGCCTATGTAGGCTGAGGCTTAGGAAGGCTACCTTGCTGGATCAACTGGTCCACTAGGCACAAGTCTGTGTTGCAGCTCGCACACCTCTCTTCCTAGACCTGAGTGTGTTGCTCTAGAGGAGATCTGCCTGCAGAGCACAAGACAAAGGCATACAAACAGCAATCCAAGTATAATTTTGGCGAAGTAGGAGCTTTTCATAGACTTATGGCAGGGTTTTCTTGATTTTCCTGAAATATCCGCTTTGTAGTTGGACACTCCCAGAGCAACTTACATTTTGTAGTAGGTTACACCTTTATCACCACAGTAAAATCCAAACAAGGGGGAAGATAACAACAGATGGATACAATAATATAAACAGATGGCCAGGTTATCAAGCTCAACACAACCAATAAATAAACATCAATTAATAATTGAACTGTCCTTCAAAATATAATATTTTTAGCCAATTTTCTGGACACCAAAAGAGATGAGGCAAACAGACCTCACATGGAAAAGAATTCCACCTAGCTTCATCATCCCAAATGCCCCATTTCATGTGAACATTCACCAGATGTATGGGAAATATAGAATAGGGCCTCATTAGTAGAATATTTCATTTATTTATTGTAGACCATCCTCCTGTATACATAGGGCTCAGGATGGTGAACAACATTTCAATAAATACATTTACAACTGCACTAGGTCCTGCAGGGCATGAATGTCATTTGGTAGAGTGTTCAACCAGGATAGTGCCAGGGCCAAAAAGGCCCTGGCTCTGGTTGAGGACAGCTGAATATATTTTGGGCCAGGAATCACCAGAAGGTTCTCCTCCCCAGAGTGTAGTGCTCTTCTGGTGGTATTCCAGAAGAGGCGTTCCTGTAGATACAGTTTGTGGCCTTAAAGGTTAATACCAGAAACTTGAAGAAAGCGTAAATTTTCTGGTGTGCTAGGTTTGCCAGATCTCTGCTGTGGTTGTAATATGAGATCTCCTGTCAGCAGCCTCTCAGTCTCTGCTATCACTTGGTGGGCTGGCTGTGGGGAAAATAAAGATTGCCGGGTATCACAACTGAACTCCAGACAACAGATCTCCCCCCCCCCAGAGAAAATAACTGCTCTGGATGGTGGGCTCTATGGCATTCGGTTCAGCTGAGGCCTCTCCCCTCCCCAAACTCTGGCTTCCTTAGACTGGCTTCCTTAGACACAGAATCTCCAGGAATTTCCCAACCTGGAGCTGGCAACCCTAATCAGGAAGGGCCCCAATGAGTTCCTCACAAAGGCCTAGAAAGGGTTTCCTTCTACCAGCAGCCACTGAGGGAAAAGTTAGTTCCACGGAGCCAAACAGGAGAATTTTCTTCATTGGGAGAGACAGCCATTTGCCAGTAATTCTGACAGGGAACAGTGGCTGAGGTGGGAGTGGGTGGGGAAGAGGAGCAGACCCAGCACCCAGTCAATGGCATGTGAGTACTCTTGAGTGGCAGCTGACAGGCCAATGGCTGGTGGAGCACAGCCAATGGGAGAGCTGGAAAGTGCCACCCCACTACTCAGTTATATATAAGGAGAGATAACTGATATATGAACTATGTGCAGCACTTTGTGACATATGGGCTGGAAGAATTTGTTACAAAATATAAGCAATAAAAATAGATTAAGTGATTTACTATCCATTCTTCCAAGTATATAATGCTATTTCTGTGAATGTCATAATCCTGATTAAATGGTGCTTGAATGCTCTCCAGTAAGTTTTTTTAAATTGAGATGCGCATACAACAACGTTCACACAAGGAGTTCTGACTCAGGAGGAAGATTTGCAGGAAAGTGGTAACAACGAGGGGAACATTCATACCATGTATTATTTAAATCAAGAGGAAAGGAACACCCAGTGGTGGGAAAGATATCCAGTCTATTATTCCAAACAAGCATCTCCAAAGGTGATTAGACTGAAACATGGCAGGTGTAAAAACAAAAGCTGACCTAATCTGGAAAATGATGCTTTTGTTTTGGCATGCTTTCCATTCCACATTTACTATCAGGATATGTCCCTCTGTGTCACTATGTTTGTATTTAACATAGTTTCCAGTCTGCTGTTGTGGTCAGGATATGCCCTTTGGAGGTAATAATGTCATGAGTTTTACTTAATACCATAAATATAATCCAGGCATGTCTGTATCCTGGAAAAATCTAATTGATATGGATATGCTATATGGTGTTTTTTGAAATATAGAGGGCAGTCAAGGTCTTAAGTCCTTAGTGAAATTAATGGTTGCATCTGAACTAATACATCATGGTTAAGATGCAAGGAGAACACAATACCACTCAGCATGAAAACAAATTAGAGGGCCCCCTTGTTAACTGCCCACACTGCTAATACAAAGCAAACAGAACTGATCCACTGATAAATTAAAAGCTGCATCATTTCATTTTTGTCCTTCCTTTAAATATACAACAGGATCTTGCCAGCAGATCCCCTTGGAAGATACAGGATTTGCTGTTTAATATTCACTCCAGCAATGAAAATGACTCTGTTTGTGTCAGGAGGGAGAAGCAACAGAAGAAGAGTCATTATGTTGTGTCTGCATCTTTCACTCCTAATATGTGAGGCACATTTCTCAGTAAAGAGAAAATCAATATTCTTTTGGAGTTGCCTTGGATTCCAAGCTGAGAAGGCTTTTTACTCACTGCATAGGGGTCACTTAGAATGATCATGAGAAATTATGCAGTGATGTTTTTACAAAGCATATGTTCACTTCAGTGGTTTCTAATTGCATGGTGCAGGCTTGTCTTGGTTGGTGAAGAAGAAAACATTCCAAAAAGCACTGAGCATTTAAAAACTGTTTAACTCTTTCCTTTATCAGCTGTCCCAGGACCAAACTATACAAGTCACAAGAGATAGGCGAACAGTCTCTAGGACTTTAAAAAAAAAATGAAATGCACCTTTACCCTTTCCTTTGAAGTCATTTTTTTCTCTAGTCAACCCCCTGCCCCCATCTGTTGCTCTCCCTCTACTGCAAGTCTTAAGAGGTCAAACCATACTGGGTGGAGAGAGAAGCAGCTGATGGGGATGATCAGAAAAATGGCTTGCAGGGTAAAAGTAAAGCACTATTGCTTCTTGAAGAAAAAACTGTGACCTCCATCTGCACCTTCATTTTATTTTTTAAGGAAGACTGTTGATAAATCTCTTGGGTCTTGTCTAACTTGGCCTCCATCTTTTACTACAGTGCATGTCCTGGTTAATATATGAAGCACAATCGCTGTGATCACAAACATACTTTCGATGCACTTTCCAAATGGATTTTTACTGTGTGAACTGGCAAAATCCAGTTTGAAAGTGCATTGAAAGTGGATTATTTAGTGTGTGTGATTGCAGCCAGTGAAGTAGAAATGAGGTGGTAGAGTTCTTTTTTTTTTACTTTTTATTGGGCTTTCACAATAATGCATATTCACCAACACTTATTAATACAAATATAATAAATTCAATAAACTTCAGATAAATTCTACAAAGCAACATAGCTACCCAGCTTCATATATTTTCCTTCTACACAATCACCAAAGATGAGAACTTTCCTTTGCACACATCCAATAATTTTACCTTTTAAGATTCCTACTTTCTCCTCTCTATAAACCTTAAAATTAATCTTTTTCAAATCACATTTGTTCCCTTGGGATAAGATACTAGATAACTTTCCATTAATTCCAGCATCCAAACAATTTTCTTAATATTATTTTTTAAGGTTGTTTTATCATTTTCCTTGCTGTTTATGACTCTGGTTGCAAAAATAGTAAAGACAACAATTTTTAACACCTATGGGTGTTTAAACTCCCTGAAAGTAGAAAACTAGGTCAGTGGGGACCAGGTTAGGTTAGAACATTTCAATTTGTGAAAGTTTATCATCATCATTATCAGGCACACCAGGTCCTCTCAAAGTCCTGTACTTTGTTTATTCACAGTCCCCATCTTCAAAGCTCTAGGAGACATAGGCAAGACTGAAGATGGAAAGGGCCAAGTCTTAAATTGAACGTTGCCCGAGGTCCATATAATGCTGATCGCTGCATCTTGGGGGCTATTTTATTCCCTTTGTGGTGTATTCAATGTGCCAATGTATGTATGTAAACGCAGTGATTGAAACACCATGTGAAGCTTCATCCAGGGCTAGGATCCTAATCCCTCAATTACTATTGGTAGCCCAGGAAGAGACCACCAATCACCAACATTCAGTTCCATGAGAGGGAACACTTGTGATTGGTCCTTATCCATACAACCTCATAGGTTGGTATTGTAAAATAGGGCGTGGCTATATTAGCCGGGAGAGTTTAAAAGAAGAACAGCTTCAGTGCTAAAGCTGTTCTGACTATTCATGTTGATCTGTTTGGAGTTGAGTTACGAGTTGCTGAATAAAGCTGATCTTTTGCTGAATCACTCTCTGACTCGTTTGTTAAGTAGCCGACTTAGCACCCTTAAATGTTGAAATGCCATTCACTGTTTATTTTATTTCTTAAAATGTTTTTACTCCACCTTTCCACATGGTTCAAGTTGGAGTAAAATGCTTTTACTCCACCTTTCCACTTGGTTCAAGTTGGCTGTTTTGGCTGAAATGGTCCATAAATAAGTCAGTTGTAGTTTTACAGCTAATTGATATTGCAGGTTATGGACAGCTTAAATCAACACAAATGGCAATGCTGGATATTGACTTATGAAATCATTGGGGTGGCTCCAGTGACAGAATGGAACTTTCATGCCCCCCTCCAGGTGCAGCATACTGATCTCTAGGAGTGACTCCAAGAAAGAAAAAAAGTAATAATTTTAGATCCAAGATTTAGGGAGAGGGACCTTTACCATCACTGCTGATTTTCAGGCAGGATATTATAAGTTTGGGATTCAAATCCATGCGTTTTTGGGGGCCATCACTGGAATTTTGGGACCATCATTGTCAGTGGGAAACTAATTCAAGGGTCTTGGGCAGCAATTTTTAAAGCTAATGATACTAGGTACACTTCTCTCCATTGATTCCTATTGGGGGGGTGGAGGGATGGCAGAGGCCTGGCAGGACAGAGCAAGTGACCAGCATTTATTAAAAACTCCTGTCTTTATAATGTACTCTTACAGTGACTGCAAATAATGAAAAAAATTACCCATTGTTAAAAACTCTGCATTTGCCATCCTTGCTTGTTACAGCCTGTTGTTCCCTTTGACAAAGTAAGGAAGACTTCCTTTGCAGAAATCCTCCCCCATCCCTGCAATTTTCCAAAATAATTCAGATTTTTCAAAAAAAAAAAAAGGTAGCCCATATGTCTCTGTGTGTGTCTGTGTCTGTGTGATTGCATGTGACGAATCAATCATACAGTTGCAGTGAGACACGTGTCTTCATGCTGGGCCACCCCTGTGGTAGTGGAAAGTGCTGTCAATTCACAGCTGATTTATGATGACAAACAGAGGTGGTTTGCTTCTGTGTAGCAACCCTGAACGTCTTGGTGGTCTCCCATCCAAATACTCACCAGGGTCAACCTTGCTTAGCTTCTAAGATCTGATGAGATCAGGATTGTCTGGGTCATCTAAGTCAGGGTGGTGTCCACTGAAGGGGCACCTTAATTAGTACTGCTACTATTCAAGGAATTCCTGGAGGAGGAAGAGAATTAAAGGGAAAGGGAGTGCTATGGCTAAGCTATGTACCATGTTTGTTATTAGCTGTTTCTGGGTTTACCACTTTGATCAGAGTCCCACATCAAGGATCTCAGTTTAAAAACCTTAGACACTAATTTTCCTGATGACACAGGTGCAGGAAGTGATTACCTCCCCAGCCTCTTTCCAATGGGAAGTTATTCACATAAATTTGAAACTATACATGGAGTAGCCTGAGGACTCACAACTCAACACAGACTCCTCCACAAAAAATCCTTGTTTGGGGTTTGTCTCCAAAAGTGATTGGCTGAGAGCATTCTCCTCATGATCCCTTGTAAGGATCTGATTGGAAGGGAGAGACATAATTGCCTGGGATATCTAAGAAAAACAAGACACCAGCTGCCAATTATGATAAGCAACCAGACATGAAATACCACACTATTTTTGGTGTGTGTGTGTTTGTAATGTTACCGCCAATGGCCTGACTTGTTGTTGAGGAAATTAGCTATGTGGCAGGGGAGGCCAGAGGGGTATTGGCGATCACACACTTGTTTATACCAAGGACTGGTACACAGTAGGAAAACTGCAGATTTGAAGAGTAAATTAAATAGTTTTTATTGAAGGATTTCCCCTATTACAAGCACACTAAGCATTCAACAAAAAGAGCAAGCAATTCAGAACTAAGAAAGCAGAGATGATTCTATTGAATAGAAGGGTCAGTTACAGGGTTATACTACCTGTCCAGATGTGCAGAGGTCCTTGAAGAGAATAGCACCAACAGCTAGTGTTATGCGCCAAGGAGGAGGCCCAAAGGAGAGACTTTGAGGGTGTACTCAAAGTATAGGTGCCGTCAGAGTGCACATCTTGATGGCCTTGTGCTTGGATAGATATAGACATTGGAACACAATGTGGACCAATGGGAGACTTTGAGGGGCTTGTCTCAGGTGAAGACAAAAGGTTACCTGGACCAATAAGGGGACCCAGGAGGTACACCAGGAGAAGCAAAACCTAGGTGTGACCAATGAGGTCCCAGAGGGGAAGAGTCTGGATTTACAATAGCATTGATGAGATTAGCCAGGTGCTGGATGGCACTACTGGAGTTGGCTGAATGGGCCTGATGACCATTGATGGTCCTGCCATGGCAGGTTGAATAGGCTCCCAGGTTTGTACAAAAGGTGGGAGATAGGTCTCTGATTAGCATCAAAAAGGATCGTTAAACATTTAAATGTTTGATTGGTTTATCTCAGTATCCTGAGGTATGGAGCAGGAAGAGCAGTTGTGGAGACAAGGGATTTCCACATAGGTATAGGCATCACACAAAAGGGTTACTTGAAGATTTGGAGACCATCCAAGCACAAGGCTATTTGCCAGGTGGCTACTGAATAGCTTTAGAGATGCAAATACTGTACCTGGAGGAATCCATTGTTATTCCATAAGCATACCTATGCTGGGTGGAGGGGGAGGTTGGAGATTGCCTTGGAGGGCTGCCTTGTGTAACCTGAATTAAAACTATTTTTCAGAGCAGTGGCTATGTTTCAGGCCAAGAGTGCCTTCCTTGGCCTGAGTTTGTGGGTCTCTAATTAAAGTCAGAAGTGGTGTGCCCAGCTGTTGGGACTACCTGAGAATAAGGCAGCGCCTCTGGTCTACAGTAATCCTAAAAATGCCAGATTTGTGGTACTGTTACAGAGAATTGTGTTAAAAACCCAAAACAGAGATTTTAACATGTAGTTTTGGTTTAGGAATTTCAGAATACACCACCCTACTGATGTCCATGAAATGCTGCCCATGGGGGATAAAGCACCCTCAGTAATGACATGCAAGGGGTCTATAGCAGAAAGGGGAAATCAGTGGACATTGGCCATTTAGTCTGGATCCAACCCATTAAATACAAGTCATAGCCAGCTGAAACTTTCTCAAAATACTATGTTGTGCCAGTAGAAATTCTTTCGTAATTCAAAAAGATTTTAAAGAAGTCCATAAAAGGATGAAAATAACCTAGAGAGATGCTATTTCATATATTGTCTATTATAACTTGAGCTAGAATAACATCCACATTTATGCAGGAGGAGAATCATTTAAAAATAAATAGAATCTACTTCTGAGAAATTGTGCTTAGAATTGCAGCAAATAAAAAACCATCCTTGAGACTGTAAAGTTGCAATAAAAATGTATTTCAGCATAAGCCAGATCTTGTAGAGGGTTCTATGTTTTGTATTCCTCTCATGTCATTTTAAAGATTGTAGTGTGCCAAAAGAAATATTAATTCAACTCAGGAAGAGTTCTGCATAGCTAGAGGACATAATGGCTGCAATGAAGCAGCAGAAGCATAATCTCAGCAATATTCACAAGCAGGGGACCCCCAAGGTGTTGCAGGGGGCATCTCATTTTGTTCTTCCTCACTATTTCCTCTTTTCTTTCCCTGAAGCCTCCATAGCCTCTCTTATTTTCCTGCTTCCTTCTTTCCTTCCCACCCACAGTTAACCTACCTGTATTTTCTCCCCTTCTTAATATTTCCTCCTTCCCTCCCCTTGGCAGCTACTACCTAGGTAATGTCTGGACCAATTGCACAGTGTCAGCCCAAGGACGTGACTCAGTTATGTGGTTCCAGCCAGGCTAGAACCAGTTGCCGAGCGGGGAACCTATAAGGATCATGAGGGCACCTCACTTTTCCCTGTATGCCCCTTCTTAGATGATTTTCTCTTACTCATCTCTTGGTAGCTACCATATCCTCAGCTTTCCTTTTTTTTTTTTTTCTTTCCACCTTCCTACCAACTGCCTTTTATCTACCCTCCAATCTTGTGCTATATTTATTATTTATTGCTGAAGTGGTAGCTGGTCACCCTAGGCTCTCTACACCACCACTGCTAGGAACCCAGTCAGTGGCACAGAGCTCAGCTCTACAATAGCCTGGTAGAAAGAAGGTAAAATTGTAAGCTGCCTGAAAAGAAAGAAGATCTGCTGAGGCAGCAAGTGAAGAAAGGCCTTCTCCCAATCCCAACTGTTGGTGCCATCAGCCAGCACCAGGAAACGTAATATAGTAAATATGACAAGGAAATATAATTTTCAGTTCATAGCTAAAGAGTACCAGCTATCTAAAGAAGCATAATGTGAACGTGGCAGTGAAGCCAGCCGTATATAGCTATACTCACATATGACGTGGAACTATTGCACTCCTGAAGTTTTTTATACAAAGGAATTGTGGACTCTAATTGTATTCTCCCTTTGTATCAAGTACTTTTTGTTCCTAGCTCTGTAATATATATACTAGAAAAAAGGCCCATTGTGGAAATAAATACAACGGCCTCTG
>NW_015168046.1:635478-660829 GCF_001447785.1 Gekko japonicus
GGAGCCTACAGGCTCCGATCGCCGGTACTCTAGTGGGTCCAGGGAGGTGGAACGGAGGCGGGGGGCAGGCGAGGCGTCCGCCATTGCCTGTGGTTCACTGGGCGCGGGGGAACGGGTGACCGGAGCCTACAGGCTCCGATCGCTGGTACTCTAGTGGGTCCAGGGGGGGGGTGCAACGGAGGCGGGGGGCAGGCGAGGCGTCCGCCGTTGCCTGTGGTTCACTGGGCACGGGGGAAGGCAAGCGTAGTTCACCCTTTCAGAAGTGGCCAGAATGGCGTCGGTAGTCGTCCTTGTCTGTGGCCGACTATGAAAATGGCGTCGGCTGCATGTTAGCAGCAGAGGTGGTGTGGGCAGGACCCCAGCTTTGCCTTCTTATTGGTGGGCATATACAAGTGGCAGTTCCACCAGCCATACACTAACGGGGCGCATTTTAGAACGTTGGTCCCCACTATTCAATTATTATAAGGGAGAGACAAGCACCAGGAAACAGGCTGCTTACTTACGGCAGCCTAGAGAATCCCTGGGAGCTGGCTAGAATCTGATTATGAGGGCCACCAAGCCCATAGCTGGGCTAGTTCCAGGTGCAGTGGTAGTTGCGTTAATGGTGAGGGATGCATGAATGGCTCCTCAAGTGTGGAGAAGGCAGGACAAAGCCAGAAGAGAGAAATAAAAGAACACTACAGTAAGGCTAGGGAAGGCAGAGGCAGTACAATACCAGGCAGTGGGGTGTACTGTGGCAACATGGGGACAGAGGAAGGACCTGCTGTACATGGGTGGCATCCTACTAACTCCCAGTTCTGAGGCCTGAGAGGAATCAGTAGAGAGAACATGATAGCAGAGAGGAAGAAGGATGAACACTCAAAAAGGGTACTCACACAGTGATACATCTGCTGAGTTAGTGTTTCTCTTAACTGCCTTGCTATATCCCTTTCTACCCCAAGCCAGTTTGGTGTAGTGGTTAAGTGTGTGGACTCTAATCTGGGAGAACCAGGTTTGATTCCACACTCCTCCACTTGCACCTGCTGGATGACCTTGGGCAAGCCATAGTTCTGGCACAGCTGTTCTTGAAAAAGAGCAGTTTCTGTCAGAGCTCTCTCAGCCCCACCTACATCACAGGGTGTCTGTTGTGGGGAGAGGAAGGGAAAGGAGTTTGGAAGCTGCTCTGAGACTCCTTTGGGTAGTGAAGGGTGGGGTATGAATCCAATCTCCTCTTCCTCCTCCTCCTCCTTCATGTGAAAATGGAAACTAGTGCTGCCAGAAAAAAAAATGTCCAGATCCAATTTGGATCTGAAAGTTGGAGGTATTTTGTTTTATATTAGTTACCATTCTGAGATTAATAAACAGAGTGTCCTGGGCTGAGATTTTCATCTGTTACTTTTCAAATGCACATCACTACCAAATATATGCATGTCTTTATTGCTTTCACAAGGGGGCAGAGAAAGGCTGCTTAAGCAGATTTTTTTTTTTAATCTGCATGTTGAATGCATGGGAAAGCTTTCTAATAAATGTCATGCAGCAATGACTGCATAAAACTATGTAAAAGACTTTGTGCCATATGGTTAATTGCACAATGGATTTTTGATGCTTGATGTTAAATATTATTCTTTTTGTGTGTGTTCATTAGCATTTGTCCACCAAACTTGGCTGATTGATTAGTTAAAATGCAACATCAGTCTCTGGTTGGAAAGAATTGTTGCAAGATTAACGCTTTTTCTGTGTGTGTTCACTTATTTCCTCATCAAGCAACCCCATACTGCCAGTCAACTTGTTTTTTTCTTGCTCTTGAATGAATGGACTAATTTTGAGACATAATTGAACAATCATTTAGGCTGTATCTCAGGCACCAAATCTGAACACTAGACCATCCTATAAACAAAGAAATTTGTGTTAAAACATGGTTAGCATCTTTTTCTTTACCTACATCTGAAATCCATTTTATTTTAAAAAGTCATCAAAAGCTTCAGGTTGTGTAATTTAGAACCTATTGTAACATTTGCAGAGATGCCAAATGATTTTTTCCGTGTTTTATAAACACAAGTATGTTAAGAGTTTATTTTTAGTTCTAAGTATAACTATAAGGGGTCGCGAAGAGTCGGACTCGACTGTGCGACTGAACAACAACAAATAACTATAAGGAAGGAACAAATATCTGGTAATATTTTCTCAAATTAAATAGTAGAAATGTAATCTCTTTGTAATTACATTGTGAGGTGCCCACCTCCTGTGGCAGAGAGAGGGAAGGGCCTCAAAATATATATTGGATCTCTTGGCCTTTGAGTAGCTTATGGCAGGCTTTAGTAAGCATTCATCACAGCTCTGAATGTGAATTGCCTCTGTTGTTTGATTGCTTGATTGAGAGTCAGTTTAGTGTAGTGGTTAAGTGTGTGGACTCCAATCTGGGAGAACTGGGTTTGATTCCCCACTCCCCCACTTGCACCTGCTGGATGACCTTGGGCAAGCCATGGTTCTGACAAGAGCTGTCCTTGAAGAGCAGTTTCTGTCAGAGTTCGCTTAGCCCCACTTACCTCACAGGGTGTCTGTTGTGGGAAGGGGAAGGGAAAGGAGTTTGTAAGCCACTCTGAGACTCCAAGTGAAGGGCAGGGTATAAATCCAATCTCTTCTTCTTCTTCTTTGCTTTTATGCCCTTGCATGGTAAGCCTCACAATGATACTTAGTCCCATTTGTGAGAGTCAAGCTACCTAATTCCCCTTGATGAACCAGTTGAAAGGTCAAACAGGCAAAAAAGAAGAAGGGGGGGAACAAATTCAACAAAGAAAATATATATAAAGTAGAAACAAAAATATAACAACAGTGGTGGCAGATGTACACATAAGTTTCTATAAAAGGTTTCCAAATATCTGAAAACAAGTCCATATGGAATTGTCTATATGCCATCTATTCAAGCATTGATAAAGTTATAAGGTCCTCAATCCACTGATTTACAAGAAGTGGGTATTTATCTTTCCAATATTGTAATACAAGCCTTTTAGCTGCCGTAAGAGTGTGGATATGTCATTGACTGTCAGTAAGCTTCCAAGAGATGGACAGATAATTTAAAAGTACATAAACATCCTCAAAAGTCAATGAACATTTTAATACAGAGTTGCTATGAGTGATAAATTCCTCCTAGAAAAACCAAATGATCAGAGATGCCAAAAGCATATGTTTAAAGGACATGTCCTATGGGTTACAGTGCCAACCATGAGACAATTTACTCAGTTTTGTACTAAAGAGTTGCTGTGGTGTCCAATATATTCTAAACATTTTTTTGCTGAATAAGTCACAACTTAAGACCCAGAGACAGAGTGGGTACAAATTTCAAGGTCATATCCCATTGCTTTGGCAAAATAGAACAATCTAGCTCCTTATGCCATCCATTCCTGAGACTCTGCATATAATAACTGACATAAAATATTTATAAACAATATTGTAGGCTTCATTTTCTGCACTGATTCAATGAGAGTTTCAAGGAGCAAAGGTGTCTCTGAGACACTTAATGCTGCAGGGCCATCTTTAGATACCAACAGATGTTGCAGTTGTAGAAACTGCTATTCAACAGCTGAGAAAATGACAAAAACTCATCATCACAGTCTATCAATTGGTCCAACATAAACATCCCCCTATAGGTCCAAGCCTTTCATTAAAAAAGTTATTTCCCCCCTATGACAAACTCCCTTATTTCTGAGTATGTGGGGATTTGTTCCTGTAATCTTTCACAAGTTGGAGAAGTCTTATTTTCCACTGACACTGTCTGCACGCCACTTTTAACCAGGAACCCATAGTTCATCCTTCTGTCACACACCCAGCCACTTATTGATGAGACCTTTTATAAATATTAATCTCTGTGGCTTTTCATGAGCACCGCCCTTTGCCTGGGACAAAGCTTATAGTTTGACTTTGTCAGATACTTAGCTCTGTCAGACACTGAGGCACACATGGCATGGAAGAATAAAACCAACTGATGATTTTATTTATAAGGACAGGCAGGCAGGGAATATAGATACAAGGGAAAAGTTGATGCTTGTGTATACATGGTTTCAAATGGTATTGTTCAACTTTAGGTCAATTCATGTATAATCCTTCACTTCAGATGCCACAATACAAAACATTCTCTCTCTAATCTCAACCCCTGTGCTGTTCTAGACTGCCGGTTTAAGTTTGGAATACTCAGGGCCGGCCTGAGGTTTTTTTTGCGCCCTAGGAGGTGCTACCTTCTGGCACCCCCCTCAGGGGGGGAGGAGGAGGGGGCAAACGCTGCTAGTCTGGGGGGGGGAACCATCAGGCCGGGATCAGTGCTGCTGCCCACCCCCAAGCAAGCCCTGGAAAACAATGTGGTGAGCAGGGGGGTCTCTTCTGGGTCTGAGATCATCCCGCCTCTCTCTCTCTGCCTCCCCTTCACAGAAGTTACCACCTAACACGACAATGTTAGCCATCCCAGAGGGGCGAGCACAAGGAGGGCAGATCCGCAACAGGAGCAGCTTTCTGGGCCAGCCCCCCCTCACAGTCTGTTTAGATTTCCCAAGCAACGACAGTGGCGCCCTGGGACTTGAGGTGAGTCCCCGGCTCGGTCGCTTCCTCCTCCTCTTCCTCAGAGGCCGGCGGTGGGCATCTAGCTCCAGCATCCGCACTGCTACATCCCGCAGGGCCCCAAGCTCGGCCAGCGGTGCCCTGCTCTGACCAGAGTGTCGCAGGGCACCTTTGGCGCTGCCCCTCCCCGCGGTGGGTGTCTAACTTGGCTGGGGGGAGGGAGAGAGGCAGGCAAGGCGGGCAAGCAAGCAGGCCACTCCTCCTCACCCTCCCTGCTCGGGAGCCCCCCCTCCCCAGCATGTGCTACCAGACATCGGGTTTGCACGAGCCCCAGAGGAGGCCGAGCCAGCATCTGTTGGGGGCATCCCAGCACCCCCACACCCCCGAATGGATTAGCGGCTGCTGGAGCTAGCGGTGACACCGCCGCATCTAGTGCACACTTCCAGGGAGTTGGGCCGGGCCAGGGAGGGTTTCCCTCCTCCTCCTCCTGAGAAGCTTCATCTCCCCCCCGTCATGCAGGGGTGGTGGTTCTCATGTGCCCACCCGGACTGCAAGTCCCCGGGGGGGGGAGAAGGGGGCACGCAAAGGCCAGGCGGGCTTCCATCCGGCAGCCCACCTGGCCGACCTCCTCTTTCCCCGCCGCTGGGCAGCTGAGCTGGCACCACGTCCCTGCTGGAAACATCACCTGCAGACCACACACCGCCAAACTAAATGCCCCCCCTTCATCCAGGCTGCTCCAGACTCCTCCGGCGACGTGCCTGGGGAGCTGCCCTGGGGCTGCGGTGGCCACATGGCGGTCCTGGCGGCGGTGGCGGGGAGGGCACGGAGGGAGGGTCCAATTTGGTGCCCTAAGGACCGGCCCGCACTCTAGGTGAATGCCTAGTTTACCTAGCAGGGGCGCTGGCTCTGGGAATACTCATGTATCCTCCACCTCCACAGAGAAATACCTCCACTGTGCCTTGGTTCCCCCCCCTGTTTCTTTTTGGACACCCACTAGTCCAATAAAACCTCCTGGCACACACTAAATCTACTAAACCCGACTCTCTCCAGCAGGGTATAAATTCTATGTGAGAGGAATGTGAATCTCTAGTTTAACCACTAGGAGCTTATTTTCCTTTTAAGACTCTTTAGTTTTCACTATGGTATAGAACCATGTTTAGCTTTTCTCAGATTCCCTTAACACTAGAATCTGTAAAGAAATCTCATTTGCTCCTCAGACTCAGCGAGGTCCAACATGACTTGTCAGTCCCCTGGCACAGTACCCACTGACCAAAAAACAACTGACAGGCTCAACGTACAAACTCCAACTGTCAAGAGTTCTTTTTAATCATTAACCCCCCCCCCAAGTTCTGCATCAGAATTACATCACCACTGCTAGTCACGTGACTGCAAATGTCTTTTCTTGCAGGTTGATCCCAAGCCCAGAGTCTGTCACACCCCCATTTTAGGTCTGGATTGGCCCATAACATTAATATAGCATATGGAAATGAATCAAATTGATATTTTCATGGCATTATGTGCCATAGTTCTTTAGCTGCAGAAATTGCAAGGAGAATGGGATCCACCCTAGTATAAGTATACCCTAATGCATTCTATTTACAGATGGGTACCAGAGAAGAAGCCTCCAAAAGAGCACAAGATGGATAGTCCAACTGCGAGGAGTGATGCCCCCAATGAGGTCAAGCGGACTTAACTTCCTTGAGGCAGTGTTATACTTCATACAGGAGTATCCAGACAGGATAGCTCAGCCCGCTCAGCCTAGAGGAAGTTGACAGATTGCTCACAGCTGTACACCCAACCACATGCAACCTTGATCCATGCCCTTCCCGACTCATTAAAGTGGGCCACGAGGGGTTTCGAGGGTGGCCAGTCGGACTCCAGACCGGAAGATCTGGACCAGGCATTGCAGGCCATGGCTGGTTGGCTCAGGCTGAGTCGGCTGAAGCTAAATCCGGTGAAGACAGCAGTCCTGTGCTTGAGTCGCAGTGGCACGGGGCTGGGGATCCCGCTCCTGGCCTTTGATGGGGCACCGCTGGTGCCAGCGTCAGAGGTGAGGAGTCTGGGAGTGCTCCTGGATCCCTCCTTGACAATGGAGGCCCAGGTAGCAGCCAGTGCAAAGTTGGCCTTTTATCATCTTTGGCTTACTCAGCAGTTGGTCCCCTTCCTCGACTGTGGCAACCTGGGTACAGTGATCCATGCGATGGTCACCTCAAGATTAGACTACTGTAATGCTCTCTACATGGGGCTTTCCTTGTCGCAAATCCGGAAACTGCAGCTAGTGCAGAATGCCGCTGCCAGGCTGTTGATGAGCCTCCGATGTTGGGAGCACATTTGGCCTGTGCTTGGGTCACTGCACTGGCTGCCAATAGCATACCAAATACACTTCAAGGTGCTGGTACTTACCTTTAAAGCCCTATATGGCCAGGTTCTGGCATACCTGAGGAACCGCCTTTCCCCATATATACCCCAGAGAGCACTACGGCCGGGGTCACAACATCGGTTAATCATCCCGGGCCCCAAAGATGCCAGGCTCGCCGGCACCAGGGCCAGGGCCTTTTCGGTGGCGGCTCTTTAGAAGAAGAAGAAGAAGAGATTGGATTTATACCCCGCCCTTCACTTGGAGTCTCAGAGCGGCTTACAAAGTCCTTTCCCTTCCCCTCCCCACAACAGACACCCTGTGAGGTGGGTGGGGCTGAGAGAACTCTGACACAAACGGCTCTTTTTCAAGGACAGCTGTGCCAGAGCTTGTGACTGACCCAAGGTCACATCAGCAGGTGCAAGTGGAGGAGTGGGGAATCAAACCCGGTTCTCCCAGATTAGAGTCCGCACACTTAACCACTACACCAAACTTTACTGGTGGAATGAGCTCCCGGAAGAGATCAGGGCCCTGTGGAACCTTTTGCAGTTCTGCAGGGCCTGCAAGACAGAGCTCTTCCACCAGGCTTTCAATCAGGAGCAGCCACCATGACCACCATGACCAGCAACTGTACTACTAGAACGTGGAGTTAGGCCTATACCTACTTGGGAGACCAGAAGACCACTGGATTGAGAACTCGGATTATATATCTTAGAGCACGCCATCTAATTTAAGGAATTATTAATACTGCGAGCACTTTGAATGTTTAAATATTATGAATGCTTTAAGCTGCTTTAAAATGTTTTAAAGGTTTTATGTTGATTAGGTACATCATGCCAACTTCTGTAAGCCGTCCTGAGCCGGTTCACTGGGAGGGTGGAGTATAAATACGAATAATAAATAAAAATAAATGAATAAAAACAAGATAAGTTCCTTAACTTCATGAGGGCTATTTGCCCAAGAGGCATCTTTCATTCTAGGGAGGCAAGATTCAGATTTCCTGAAGCCATGCCTGGAGCTTCCCCCTGCTGATGCGTAATGCATCAGGAATATTTTTCTGTCTGCAGAGATTTTTATCATCATTGGTGGACGCCAGTCTTTTAAATCCAAGCTGGTAACAAAACATACAGTAGGCTACAGTTATAATGCCATTAATTCCTGTGTGAGCTTTTTTGAAAGCTTTTGATGACAGTTGAGCAAAAGATTCCTTACAGTTTTAAGATTTTTAAAGCCGTTTACCCTTAAGAAACATAGATTTTAATCTTTTGTCTTTAGAAGCCAATAATAATTTACAAAGTGTTTTAAAAATTTGAACGGCCTTTAATATTACACTGATAAAGTATAAAACAAGAACTGTCCTCTTCTTCCAAATATGCTGCTTCTTAAATGCCAGTGCTTGTGAGCAACTTACATGGCAGTATCAAAACGACCTTCTCCTGCTTGCCGGCTTCATATATCAGGATCTTTGGAAAGGGTTTTATTAACAGCTATAAAACAACCCTTCTATCTTAAATTTCTCTTTCTATTGAGTGTATTCTGTCTTAGTAATACCTCTCATCTCCTTTAAAACTACATAGTTTGTGGTTCTCTCCACTTGTAGTGAATTTACCATTTTCTCTTTCAAAGTGTTTTCAATGTTAAACATCGTGGTAGACATTTTAGGGAAAAGAACCCCCCAAATAAACTGCAGTTAGGAGGGGAGAAATGGCACTAACAAATTGCCTGTTTGTGGGTTGCATTTTTGCTGCAATGCTCTGGTCATGAATCTCCATTAAGTGGATCCGTCTCCAAGGACTAATTATAAGCTTCTCCTTAGGGAAAATGAGGAAAGACTAAGGGAAGACAAACAATCCCAGAAGCGGAAACTAGAGTTCAATGGATACTACTCACACCAACACTGCTGTTGATCTGTGTTTAACAAAGTTTAACAAAGTGGTGCAAGAAGCACCACTAGAAGGATCAGAGACATATATGCTGAATATTGAAAATTTGGTCTAACTTGATTGCTTTTGCAATGAAGTTAAAACCCTATTTGTATTATAGTTCATGCATCCTCTTAATCCATAGTTCATGCATCCTCTTAATCCATACCCACCATTAGGGAAATGGCTGAGAAGCTAAACGCATTTTTTTCCTCCTTCTTCACTGTGGAAGATGAGAGGTGCTTGCCCACTCCAGAACCGCTGCGTTCGGGAGGGGTGTTGAAAGACCTGAGTCAGATTGAGGTGACAAAAGAGGAGGTCCTAAAACTGATAGACAACTTAAAAACTGATAAATCACCAGGCCCAGATGGCATACATCCGAGATTTCTGAAAGAACTCAAATGTGAACTTGTGGATCTCCTGACAAAAATATGTAATCTTTCCTTAAAATCTGCCTCCATTCCTGAGGACTGGAAGGTAGCTAATGTCACTCCCATCTTTAAAAAGGGTTCCAGAGGAGATCCGGGAAATTACAGGCCAGTCAGTCTGACGTCGATACCGGGTAAATTGGTGGAAACCATTATTAAGGAAAGAATTAGTAGGCACATAGATGAACAAAACCTATTGAGGCAGACTCAACATGGGTTCTGTAAGGGAAGATCTTGTCTCACTAACCTGTTAATGTTCTTTGAGGGGGTGAACAAACATGTGGACAAGGGGGATCCAATAGATATTATTTACCTTGACTTCCAGAAAGCTTTTGATAAAGTTCCTCATCAAAGGCTCATAAGTAAGCTCAAAAATCATGGGATAAAAGGACAAGTCCTTTTATGGATCAAAAACTGGCTAATTAATAGAAAACAGAGAGTGAGTATAAATGGGCAGTTCTCCCAGTGGAGGGGGGTAAGCAGTGGGGTACCACAGGGATCAGTACTTGGTCCACTGCTTTTTAACTTGTTCATTAATGATTTGGAGTTGGGAGTAAGCAGTGAAGTGGCTAAATTTGCGGATGATACAAAGTTGTTCAGGGTGGTGAAAACCAGTGAGGATTGTGAGGCACTCCAAAGGGATCTGTCAAAGATGGGCAAGTGGGCGTCAACATGGCAAATGGGGTTCAATGTGGCCAAGTGCAAGGTGATGCACATTGGAGCCAAAAATCCTAAATATAAATACACATTGATGGGGTCTGAACTGGCAGAGACTGAGCAAGAGAGAGATCTTGGAGTTGTAGTGGATAACTCACTGAAAATGTCGAGACAGTGTGTGACTGCAATAAAGAAGGCCAATGCTATGCTGGGGATTATTAGGAAGGGTATTGTAAACAGATCAGCCAATATCATAATGCCGCTATATAAATCAATGGTGCGACCTCATCTGGAATACTGTGTGCAATTCTGGTCACCACACCTTAAAAAGGATATTATAGCTTTGGAAAAAGTGCAGAAAAGAGCAACTCGAATGATAAAAGGGTTGGAACACTTTCCCTATGAGGAAAGGTTAAAGCGCTTAGGGCTCTTTAGCTTGGAGAAAAGACGACTGAGGGGTGACATGATCGAGGTTTATAAGATTATGCATGGGAAAGAGCAGGTAGAGAAAGAGGTACTTTTCTCCCTTTCTCACAATACAAGAACCCGCTCTGTCATCTTGGTGCTTGGGGAGGTCAACTGTGGGAGGGCTTCTAATGTCCTGGCCCCACTGGTGGACCTCCTGATGGCACTGGTATTTCTGGCCACTGGACTGGATGGGCCTTTGGCCTGATCCAACATTGGCATCTCTTATGTCCTTATGTTCTTATTACCACTGAGCCTGGCTACAGACTGTTCTTTACAGCGGTTAAAACCTCCAGCATGCTGGAATAGGCTTTAGGCCTGCTTTTGTTGCTCTTACTGTCCAGGACAGATGTTAAACTCCTGTGATCGGGGCATATGTATCGTAAACAAACACCACTTCCCAATTTAGGCCCCGTTTCACAATATGAAGTAAGAAAATATTTGTTCTGCCATTTCTGGTTCCCAGGAGCTGCTGGTTTGGCTTTTACAGCTGGCTTAATGGAACATGTCCAGTCTGGACAAAGACTGACACACAACCAACCAAGAGATATTTGATAAAGTGGTGAGACTGCTTGTGAAAGTTTTGAAGTGGCCCTGAGACCCTGAATATGGTGACATCAGAATTAGCTTATTGAAGGAAATAATTAGCATGCTCAGACAATAACAATATCAAGCATAAAGCACCACTTCCCAATACTTGGATGTCCCTGTTGAGATACTGTTTTTCAAATGTTTACAGTATATACACACACACTATGCAATGTGTATCACCCATAAAGGAGAACTACCACAGTGACCATGCAGGTCTCACGGTGGGCCTGACTATAGGAGACATGGTCTGCTGGTTCATCCCTGGAATACAGTGTGAGCAGGTACAGGAGCAGGGGATTGCCACAGTCACCTGTGGTGGGAAGGACAATTGTTAGGGCCTCACCTCATCCTATTCCCCCAGGGGGAACTGAGCCAGCAGTTGTGGTAGATTTGTACCAAAACTACATTGATACTCAAGGAGTTGCAACAGCTAATGGGGCACCTTAATTTTGCATGTAAAGTAGTGGCCCCAGGGAGAGAATTCCTGCGTAGACTGTGCGACTCGACGATAGGCTTAAAACATCCACATCATAGGACCAGGATTAACCAAGGGATTAGAGATGACCTGTTAGTTTGGCGGGATTTCTTGGCCTCATATAACGGGGTGTCCTTTTGGAGGAATGATCTCCAACTTGAGGCTGAACTGCAGGTCACCTCTGATGCAGCAGGCTCTTTGGGCTTCGGTTTCTACTTTAGGGGTCACTGGTGTGCTGAGGACTGGCCATCCGAGTGGATTTATGCTGGGTGGATGTGGGACCTAACGTTTTTGGAGTTTTTTCCCATAGGGATAGCTGTGTACATCTGGGCTGATGACCTGGCTAGCCAGACAGTTCACTTCTGGTGTGATAACATGGCAACAGTACAGGTCATCAACATCCAGGTCCTCCAGGGTAATGGCACTTGTCCGGGCTTTTACCCTCCAATGCTTGCACTACAATATATTGTTTAAGGCCAGGCATGTGCCAGGAGTCAATAACGGGGTCGCTGACACTCTGTCTCGGAAACAGATGGAGAGGTTTCGTCAGTTGGCTCCAGACTCCGACCAAGTAGCGGTAAGAATGCCCGAAGACCTGTGGCAGATTGGAGGGCTGAGGCCAAGAGGGCAATGGGCTTAGCTCTTGCCCCCAGCATGCGCTGGGCTTATATGCAAGCCGGCCAACAGTTTGTGGCTTTTAGGCAGAAAGAGGGCCTTCAGCAGCTCTGGCCTATCCCAGTGTCACATCTGATCCAATTCTGCTTGTCTATGAAAGGTAAGGGTCTGTCTGTCCATTCCGTCCGGGGCAAGCTTTCAGCCCCTGCCTTTGCAAGTAAGGCCGGGGGTTTCAGGGATGACACTGGGGATTTCCGTATTCAGAAAATGCTGGATGGCTGGGCCCGAGAGGATGGTGTTCCTCGGGACACGAGGGAACCTCTTCCCCCTGCTGTACTTAAGGGATTGAAACCCCAATGGGTTTCCTTATGTACGGATGCATACGAGGCTGCCGTGTTTCATGTGGCTGCCTTGGTTGCATTCTTTGGGGCCCTGAGAATCAGTGAGCTGGTGGCCCAATCCCGACAGGACAAGTCGGGCTATGCGTTAGGCATAGGGGATGTCCGGGTAAATGAGGATGGCCTACAAATTACGGTCAGGCGTTCTAAGATGGACCAATTGGGTACAGACACTATGATTTCAGTGGGCCCTTGTTTTGATTCTGACCTGTGTCCGGTTGTGGCACTCAGTTCATATTTAGCATTGAGGGGGAGTAGTGCAGGTCTCCTGTTTATGCACAAAGATGGATCGCCCTTGACCAGGTTTCAATTTTGGTCAATTACCAAGAGGGGTCTGGTTGCTTTGGGCCTTGATAGTTTCCAATTTGGATTTCAGAATTGGGGCGGCTTCCACTGCTGTAGCTATGGGATATCAGGGACCTGACATCCAAAGAATTGGCAGGTGGCAGTCAGCACATTACAAAACGTATGTCCGGACCTACAAAGTCTGAGCTGCTCATTCAGTTTTGTTATAACGGGAATGGAGCATGCTGTTTTTTGAGCCTTGGTGCTCTTGTCATGTTATGATTAACCTAGTTTCTGTTTCAGGTGCTGTTGGTGGCCATTGGAGGAGCCGGGTGCTTATCTGTGGCCACAGTATGGTGTTCTGGGCCGGGCACCAGGCCAAGAGAATGACCATTGGATCCCAGTTGGGATGCAGTGAGTGGGCAGAGGTCGAGTGGCTTGGCCGAAGAGGCATGCACTGGCCTCAGTTGATGCCGCTACTGTTTGGGGAGAGAGCCAGCCTATTTAGGCTTGGCTCCTGCCCCCTGCCTTACCAGTCCGTTGGCGAGCTCGGCCACCCTCCCACCCCATTTTAGTGCAGGTCTGACCGGCTGCCTTTTCATGGAGCCAGGTAGGAATTTTTCGCCTCCATCAGTTTGGCCTATGGATGGGGGTGGTTTTGCCTACCTTGGACTGATGATGGTGGTGTTGGTTTATTGGCTTCGGGTGGCTGGGCTGTTAAATAGTATGGTCACTTTAGTATTTGGCGGGGTAGTGTGATCAGGATGGAAATGGTGAGCACCGGGGCATTGTTATAAAGGAAATAAAGAGTCCTCCAGGAATGGCTTTTGGGCCTTTGCGGCTCAAGGTCGGGAAGGGGTGATCTTACTTGGAACAATCTGGCTCAGCCTACCTTAGTGGGCCTTTGTGGCTTCTGGGGTGGTGGGTCAGGGGTTCTCTTGAACATGCCACGCTGCTGGCCGAAAGCTACCTTTGGTGGCTTGAGATTGGAGCAGGTGCATTGCACAGAAGGAAATGAAGGTGGTCAGGGTTTTGACACCTGTCATATTCCTCAGTACATTTCTGGTAACCCCTAGCTAGTATTTGTTGTTATTAAATAATTAATAAAGTGGCCCATGTTAAATCCATGTTGGTGTCTGTCTCTTTATTCCGACTGGGGGGGCAATAGTAAAGCAACAACAGAAAATGGTTGAAAGGTTCTTTTGAAAACTATTTTTAGCTGTCCAGCTGGGAACCTGCATTATTAATGAAGAAACATGGGATTGGAGAACAGAGGATTGTTATTTTCTGCCAAAAAAAACCCTAGGTGGACAATCCTGTTAAAATTCAATCTCCAACTGTAATGTTTAATTATGTGTTTAACTCTTTACCAATCAGAGGGACTTAGAAATCAATCCTAAACAGAATTACATCCATCTAATCCCATTGACTTCAATGGAGTTATTAAGGTGTAACTCTGTTTAGGATTGTACTCCTTAATTGCCTAGGTTTCTAAGACAATTCAACTATTATGATGGTCATCTTGGAAAAACGAAATAGTGCCAGAAAGTAGATGTATCATATTTAGTCTACCTGAAGTGGACTAAAAGCTGTGGTGTTTTTCATTCTAACTGGTCCAGTTAAAAACTATATGGGGGATGGATGGATGGATGGATGAATGAATGGATGGATAAAAGCGGAAGGATAAAAAAAATATTCAGATACAAAAAAAGGAAATATGAATATGAACTGTGCGAAGTTCACAAGCATATTATTTTTTCCTAATCTCATTTCTGTTGTGTCTAATATTATTTACCATTCTATATTGATAGAATGCTGTAAGTCTCATCACAGAGGTTCATTGATGTCATTACTTTTAGTACTTGAGAGAGATTGTCAAATGTCCCACAGTTGTGAGAGGTAACTTTGATTAATGCTGTACTTGGTATCCCTTTGTGTATAGTATTTCCCTTGGCACTCACTTATTTTAGCTTTGAAAATTTGGAGGAAAGGGAAGGAAACAGCAAAAGGAGGGGAGTTTAAAAACCACAAACCGTCTTGATTATATATATTTTATAGTTAGAGATAAATAATAAGGCTGGAAAATGAGAGAACATTTTTATGTGAGCCCTTTTAAACAACCCCTCAAATTTTGATGCTATATGTCACATTCTAGCATGGGACACTTTTACAGCTCAAATAGATTCAATAAGACATAGTTTTTAATGTGAATGGTTACAAAATGTATAACTTTAATAAGAGCGGGTACCATTAGAAAATATTCTGACTTTGAACAAATGTTATTTATTCATCTTAATTCATTTTAATTATTTAGAATCAGACCAGTGGTTCATCTAGTCCAGTATCCTGGTGGGCCAACAACTGGGCACAGAGGCCAAGGCCTTCCTCAGATTTTGCCTCCTAGCACTTGTATTCAGAAGTTTACTGCCTCTGAATATGGAGGTTCCAGATCATTTATGAACAAATTATAAAGCACTGGCCCTAAATTCTCCCTTCCTAAAAGCTCAGGATAGGTATTACTGCTTTAAAACAAAATGTATCTATTGAATTATCAATATGGAATAAATGTACCTTCATTAAAAAAACTAGAATAAACAACAGGTAGAAATAAAAAGAAAGCATCTGAGTATCAAGTAAAAGTAGCTTAATACCCATAATGATGAGGAAATGGCCCCAGTTGCCTTAAAAGATGCAGCTGTCAGACCATACCAATCAATCAATCAATCAATCAATAGACCTTTAATGGCATATACACATACAATAACAATCCAGCCTTGGAACTCCGCCCCCCCCCCAGCTATTTGCAGATGACTAATATCTTCTTTTATGGCAAAGTACTCAGGGACATGGTGATAGTTCAAAATCAGACATTGTTTATTGATTCAGATTATGTGGACCCCTTTCAATTTGAGGTTTGGCTTGGTTTTAGAAATGATACTAATTTAGTCAACCTATTAAACCTGCTAGTCTTGGTTCGCCTCAATTTCTCAGTAGTACTCCAACCATCAGATTTGGGGTTGTATGCCTAATGGTTCCATTCCTATCTTGAAGATAAGTTTCAGACTGTGATTCTGAGTGGCTTCCACTCTGTTCAGATGTTTGGATTCAGCAATGCCCAAGTAGAGACACAGATAGATCCAGTGCCGTTCTGCTTGTGCAAGATCTTATGCACGGGATTGCCAGGTCCCTCCTGACAACCAGCATAGGATGGGTGGACTTCCCTAGAGAAAGAGAAAGGCCCAGGCCTTGTCACTGGCATCACACAGGAAGTTAAATTATCACACCAGCAATGTTCTGGTGATGCTCTGGTATTTGGACAAAAACTCTATGGTAAAACTGGCCTCTATCATAGAGTTTTTGTCCAAATACCTGAACATTGTCTGGCCATCGCTGGTATGATGATGTCACTTCCTGTGTGAGGCTGGTGACAATGCTTTCTCTTTCTCTAGGTAAGTCCCCCTGCTAGCCAGCTGATCAGTGGCTGTGGGGCAGGGTCTGTTGGCAGGGAACACCTACCTCCACCGGGGGGTCTGCAGAGGAAACCCTACATATGCAGTACCTCAAACTTTCCTCCCTATATATTATAGTGCCCAGAAACTGGTAGCAAGTGCAGCTGAGGATACAATAAATTTGAGAGTGCCAGTGGCTACCCACAGTCTTTCTTGTATTTCCACTTGCACAAGAGCTCTAGCACAGATGGACATTTTTCACTAGATTTCCCCATAGTCATTTACATAACAGAACAGGGAGCCACAAGGATTCATCCTGATTCCATGTTGTTTAACATCTACATAAAATTGTTTTGGATAATCATCTAGAGCTATGGGGAAAGGCCTCATCAGTACACAACTGACATCCAACTATTTTTTTCCTTTTCAGTCAGATGTAATCACTGAAGTTCTAAAACCATTATAGGCGGAATCAGTGCTAGACATTAAAATTAATATCGAAAAAAACAAGGTTCTGATGGGGGGAATGAAGGTTGATAGTGAAGAGACTTAACCTGCTCTGGATGATAATTAATTACCCTTACCCCATAAAGAAATATGCCTCCTTGCACTCTAAAGGATCAGATTAAGGCTGCTTTTAGTGCTAGCATTTTCTTTGGATGACCAAGTGCCATCTAAAGCCACAAATGCCTTTCCACTAACTTGGGTTGGTTTCCAATCTTTGTCTTTCCTGGAAAAGCCATATCTTTATCTATATCATGGTAGCTTCCACCTTAGATTGTTTCAGTGCATTGTACAGGAACTGGTAATGAAAGCTTTGGAAACTTCAGTGAGTTCATAAACAATAGTACAGAACTGATCACATCTTTCAGTGTTGTAAGAGCTTTGCTGGATAGTTGTTTGTTTCCAAGTGTAATTCTGAGTGTGTCAAAAACACTAAATAATCTGAGATGAAAGTGTCTCAAGGGCCAATATGAGCTTGCTGAGATCATCTTCTGAGATGGGTGGCCATCAGTGATGTAGACAGTACTTACAGAGAGTACCTCCTATGAATGCCAACTTTAGTTACATGATGGAACATATATGTAATAAGCAGCTGTGGCATATGCCCTATTTTTCAGGATGAGATGCAACTGACACATAAATTGAAATTTGAAATAGGTGCTCTGTGCTGCTGATTCCACTTGAACAATGTTAACTATTTAGAGCACACCTAAATTGTGAACCCTGCAATATCTCACTTTCTCCTCCCTTAGACCCAGTGATGTGGACTCACTATCAGTAGAATCCACTGTCTGAAACTGGTGTGCATACTGCCAGGACAGTGAGCAACAAAACATTTGTCCATGATTTAAAACTGGAGGAGAGGATGCTACATGGGTTTGCATTACTGAGTCCTGGCTGGATGATGGCAAAGTGCTGATTTCTGACCAAACCAATTCCAGATGGATTTAAATGTTTTTCTTTCTAGGGATTACTTCAAACTTCAAAGCATTTTCTTCTATCTGGAATTTTTTACTGGTGTGGTGGGGTGAAGGTTATGCTTATAAGTAGCACTGTACACTTCTGGAAGGAATCTTGCTGGAAGGAAGTTTGCTGACTTTAAAATACATTGATTATAAATCTTATGCATTCTCTTAATCCAAAATGAAATTAACATTACAACTGAAAATAAAATACTATCCCTATTCTTTCTAGTGTTGGACTGAGGAAAACACATATATAGAATATTTTGGCAGGATTCCTTTGCTTTCCAGGTCTGAGGTCTCACATCTTCTGATAGGCATAATACCAGCTTGTTATTCTGAAGTTAAGGTGTGTTAAAAAGTGGACATTTATAATACTATTTATGACTGTCATTATACGGAACTTTCAACATTCAAAACTCTTTACATATATTGTCACTGTAATCCTTACAACAGCCCCATAAGGTAGGTCAGAATTAGTATCCCCACATTATGTATTTATTTTATTTTAATTTATCCTGCCTTTTTGCCCAATTAGAGCCCTCAAGGAGGCACATTATAGATAGAAGACTCTGAGACAAAGTGGTTTCCCAAAGACCACCTAGCATGTTTGGGGCTGAATTTGAGCCAGGGACCTTGGAGACCACAGTTCATGGTTTTATGTGCTATGTTTTATTATCCCAGTGGATATTTCTCTAAACTTTACCTACATAAAATTTGGTATTGCTTGAATCCTTCAAGTTTTATGAACTGTCAAATGTTTTTGAACTGAACTGGAAAAAAATATTGCTGTAGTTCAGCAGCTTTGGACCATGTGGATTGCTCTGTATCATCAGGGATTGTTCCTTCTTCAGTGTCAAGGAATACTACACACATACCAATCTCTTGATTGCATGTCCATGTACAAATCAGAACCCCATAAAAGTGTGAATCAAGGCATTTTCCATGTCCTTTTTCATGCTGATGGAGAAAAGCATTGATTTCTTTTTCCTTAAATATGTTAAATCCATTCATCAAGATTCAGCAATTTAGTACACTACTAACTGTACTTCAGTCCCATTTCAACAAGATGGAGGATTGGGTCCAGGCAAATAAAATGAAGTTTAATGGGACAAATTTAAAATGCTGCACTTGGGTAATAAAAACCAGTTATATAAATATTGGATGGGTGAAACCTAGCTGGGTAGTACCACCTGTGAAAAGGATTATGGGTTGAAGAAAAAGAAGAAGACGAGGAGGAGGAGGAGGAAATTGGATTGGATTTATACCCTGCCCTTCACTTGGAGTCTCAGAGTGGCTTACAAACTCCTTTCCCTTCCCCTCCCCACAACCGACACCCTGTGAGGTAGGTGGGGCTGGAAGAGCTCTTTCCAGAGCTGCCCCCAGTTCAGATTCAGAGTCACACGTAGATGTAGAAGTGGAAGAGGAGCTGCCACTACTTATCTCTCCTTGATCGCTTTTATATTCTGTAACGTTGTTGTCCTCTGCTTTTCCTTTGTTCGCTGGGCTTTGGTGCTGCTTCAGAAATAGTTCAGCCTTAGTGAGAGAATCAATCTTTTCTTTCCCCCCCCCCTTTAAAGTAGAGAATAAGTCCTTCTGAAATAATCCATTGGTAAGGGATTGAATTTCCCTGTAAAAATGATGTGACATTTCTGTATTGCTTCCTCTTCTTCCATATCTCAAATGGAACATCTTGTAATATTTTGGTTTCTACTAGAACAGTATTCCTCATGAGACGGTGGATTCGTCATTGTTAGAGTTTTTAAAGAATTTATTGTATACTTACATGTCAGGGATATTATAGTTGTAGTTCCAGTGCTGGCTGGGGGTTAGACTAGATGACCCTGTTGGTCCTTTCCAGCTCTGAAATTACTTGACTACAACTGTCACTTGGATCGCAGCCCAGGAAATATTTATAAAGCAACAGCAGTATACAGTTCATACATAGACAAATAATTAAAACAAGGGATACACTATTTATAATCATTGATCAGAATTGTGGCTTTCCCCCCATCTTGTTATAAGCTATTGCTGCTCTTCCTGCTTTGTATAAATACAAGAAATATATGACCTCCTTGTACACTAAGAAGGTCAAATTCAACTAGACAGAAATTATTTTTGTTGCCTGGAGTGAAATGTAAGTCTGATTGGTTTAGGATTCTCTGAAATTAATTGAACTGTGCAATCCTGTCTGATTTATTTTCAGCAGAATAACTGCTCAGATTTAAAGGACATAAAATTTTAAATTATTCGTCTGCACCCACTTGCAAAACTAGGGAAGATGTCAATCACTAGTAATAGTGGGGACTCAAGTAAGAAAAGTCACCTTGCAGAATATTAAGAATCACAAGAGAGCAGCCAAAGGCATACTTTCTGAACTCCTAAGCAAGTACATGTAAAACTGCATATTTGAGGCTGCAATACTTTAAAAACACATGTTTAAATTAAATATGATGTATTTACAGATTCTTGGCACATTTACACAGAGAATATGCTGTACCTTACATCTTCTAGATCCAAACAGTTACAAGCCATGGCTGTAACAGGCAGCTTGTAACTAACAGAATGTCTCTACAGTAAGGCCAGTATGTTTTATTAAGATAGTTAATAAAAAGATTTTGTGGCTGCCATATTCTGTTAATAATTCATGAAAGATAATCCCAGAGTCTCCTTAAAGGCAGGGCAAATCTGCAATTTCATTCTTTATATTGGTGTGAATAAAGAGCACATTTAGATGAGTTAAAATCAGTTATGTGTAAACAAAACACTCCTCTTGCTACCATCACAATCTCATCACAAATTACAAACTGTGTTGCCTCAAGATCCACCAACACACCCACTGTCTTCTCTAGCCTTCCACAGTCAGAGGCTTGAGGGAATACATTGTTTGATATCTAACTAGAGACTCCCTATCCAGGCATGTATCACCTCAGGCTCTTGCAAGAAAATATAGCCTGGATGAAAACTCTGGGGCACATTAATAAAGGTTCTTTTGACTCCTCCTATCCTGCCAATACACAAAAACAATAATCTACCCTCATAGTATCTCCCTTACAATGCAGACTTCATGGGAAATGAAATACTTGGGAAGGGTCATCTACCTAACTCCTGACCCACTGTTGTCAGGTATGAGTCACACTTGATGCAATCAATCAATCAATCAATCAATCAAATCAAGCCGCAGAGTCCATGTTGTTTAACTGTATGTGAAGTCTTAGGAAAAATTATTCATGGTTTTGGAGTAGAGTATAATTAATGACATCCAGTTTTATGGGTTGGATCCATAGTGAGTTTTCTACTCATACAATGCTGTTAGTGGAAAACAATGTTATTGCCTCCCCTTCCCACTGAGGACAACTCTCCCACATGCTGCTCCTGGGGCACCGGACCCCAAAGAACAGCATTAGAGACAAATCAAGGGTAAACAGGAAGGGAGAAAGGTGGAAATTTCCTCATCCATTCTTTCAGTGGAAAATTTAGTCTAGATTCAACCCTATATTTTTTGTTCAAATTGCCTGGTGATGCTGTAGAGGTTCTAAATAAACACCTTTACTTCTGTGGTTAAATGGATAAGGATGGATGAATTGAAACTTAATTGTGATAAGATGAAGGTGATACTGGTTGGGAAAGCATAGACCTTGAAGGACATTCCAATTTTGCCATAGGAATTATGTGATATATTTATCACAAATGACCAAGACTTGGATCCAACTGTTGGGCTCTGCTTGGTCCCCTTTAGTGCCGCTGCCCTCCACCATTCTGGAGAAGGGTCAGAAGGGAGTGCCCTTGAAGCCTCAAATAGGGGTGCCGAGGGGTTACGTCGCTTCCACGGCTGTTTTCCCAGGCTCGTGCTGCTGCAAGCTAGTTTTCTCTCTCGCCTTCTGCAGTTGTCAGCCACCGTATCCTCCTCGGCTTCAGTGTCTGTTCCCCTTTTTATTCCCTCCTTCAGCTCACCTCCACCCTGTTTCCTTTATATTTGTATTAATTTATACTGTTGTTTTATCTATGGTTCTCTTGTAAGCCGCCCTGAGCCTGCCCCAGCGGGGAGGGTGAGGTAAAAATCTAATAAATAAATACATTTTCACCTCCCCCCTCTTTCCAGTGGTGTCCTCACCCATCATTCCTTCTTCAGCCTTGCCCCATTGGCTGGGCCGTCTCCTTATTCTTAGAGAGGCCCCAACCCTCTTCCAGCCAGTCAGGGTCTCACCACGTCTGGGTGCGGCTGGTACTCCCTCTCGCCGCTTGTGGTTCCTTTGCTGCTGCTTGGACCTCCTTCTGCATCTGGCCCAGTGAGTTTCCTTCCTGCCCACGGGGCGCTATGCCCAGCTGTGGCCCTCTGGGCCATAGGCGGGCACATCCTGGCAGCTCCACCTGTTCCCCTGGCTCTGGCATTCACCTCAGATTCCCCCACCACCAGGCCTGTGTCCAACTCCAGGCCTCTGGTCAGTTGTCCCTGCAAGACAAGCCACCATTCTTCTGTGGGGGGGCAACTTGGGTGGACCCAGCATGTTGTTGCTGGCCCTGGGATTGCTGCCGCTCCCTCGACGATGTGTTTCTTCAGCCTCTTCTCCAGCCAGAAAGGGTGGTGCTTCCCCACGCCTGGCTTTGGGGTGGCTCACCAGCCCTGGGTCAGGACACAATCCAACCAGCCTTTCCACTGGAAAAAAGGAAAGAGACCACAAAAAAGGCTTTGCTGGGGATTATTGGACCTATATGGACCTAAAGCCATTTGTAACAGGAGGTAGTAATAAGAAAGGAAATTAGGTGAGACTGAGTGTCTGTTGGGGGGGGGGACTGGCTAGATCCTGTTACGTAGAAGGATTTCAGGCAGCCTATCTATTCCATTTCAGGAACTAGTTACTAAAGTTTCCCCCCCTGTCATTTCAGACAGACCAGTTTTCGTAACCGGCTGTTAATGGAATATATTTACCTGTTCATACAATGCCAGTTGTCTCCCGTTTGGGAAGCGTGTCTGAGTTGTTGTTGACGAAAACTGCGTTCCTCAGGTTTTCAATCCCTTCTTCTGGATCTGAATCGCTACAGTGGGCTGTGTAAAATGCCCCATCGTGCTTCCTCCAGTGATGGGTTTTACATGCCCTCCCCCCCCCAGCGCAATCTCTCCTCTTTTTTAAAAAAAATGTTCTATTGGGAGTGCTATAATGCTATAACAGGATGTCAAATCAGCATCATAGCGCTCCCAATAAAATATTTTTTTAAAAAACCTTCTCAGGGACATCATGCGCATGGAGGAAAACGGTAGGAAAAGAAAGTGGCACAGTTTGAAATGGCCACAGTGCTTCAGAGACAGCTCCTTACCAGAAGGGAAATGCTGTGTGAAACAGCTGTCCCTGTACCGGTTTCCTTCATGATTGGCCAATAACGGAATCCATGAGGTTTAAAAAGGTAATGTGAAATCTCTCATACTCTCACCACACAGTTGTTGAGCTGCTGGTGGGTAGTGGCTGCTGCAGATGTTGTCCTGGTGCTCTGTGGATTTTAAGGGTTTTTAAAAATCATTTTAATGACTTTTAAATGACTTCAAAAGAGCTCAATTGAGACTGACTTATTACTAGTTTTTTGTTCATCATACCTTAAGATCAAGACAAACTGTTTTTGCCAGGAACTACTATTTTATTGCTTACTATCTATGCCAGCACCTCCCACTTGTAGTAAAGTCTGCAACAGCAAGCTAATCAAGACATTATTTCTGGTGTAAAGAAAACAGTTATAACCTTCTTTGCTCTGTGAACTGCCTGGCCCAGCGAACTAAGTGTATCCCTAAGGGGAAAAGGAAAGGAAAGAAAGGAAAGGAAAGGAAAGGAAAGGAAAGGAAAGGAAAGGAAAGGAAAGGAAAGGAAAGGAAAGGACAGTTGTCGAACCTTTTTATGGGCGGCTGTAAAAGGGTCCATGACAGAGGGCATTTATCCTCACCACAAGCTACCTCCATGCTACCCTCATTCCAGAAGTTGGTCACTCCATGCCACCTGCTGCCACCCCAGCCGTCCTTGCTTCTGCCAGGAGGTTAGACAGGAGGGCTGCTGAGTGGGGATACCTGCTACCCGCTGCGCCTCCCTCCTGGGCGCCTGCCTGCCTCTCTCCCTGCCACAGCCAGCCATGTTCCAGTGAGGAGGAGGAGGCACCCTGCTCTCTTCCCCTGCCCAGCCTCTGCCTCTGAAGACCAGCCAGGGGGCTCCTCTCCTCGCCACCTCGGGGACAGGTTGCACGGCGTGGGCTTGGTGCTGGCCTTTCTCTCCCCCCCCACCCTTCCAATGCCAGCAATGCTGGTGGGGTCAGCAGTGGGTAATCCTCTCTGAGGCTCCATCACATGAGAAAGAAACTTCTCAAACCCACATGCTCTTCTGAGTTGTTCAAATAGGTGAGTCCTGGTGTAAAGCAATATATATGTCTAAATACCAATATGTGTTCAAATCGGGAAAAAGAGATTGAGTTTCTGGACACTCTCAATGAGTGTGCAATGGAACAGATTGTCACAGAACCTACCAGGGGAGAGGCGATCCTGGATTTGGTCATAAGTAACGGCCAAGACCTGGTGAAAGATGTAAAAGTGATTGCACCGCTTGGGAACAGTGCCCATAATGTTATTGAGTTTCTGAAATACCCACAATGTCTATTTTTATTTGATAAAGTTCCTCATCAAAGGATCCTAAGTAAGCTCAATAGTCATGGGATAAAAGGACAAGTGTTCTTGTGGATCAAAAACTGGCTAATTAATAGGAAACAGAGAGTGAGTATAAATGGGCAATTTTCTCAGGGGAGGGTGGTAAGCAGTGGGGTACCACAGTACTTTGGATCAGTACTGGGTCCGATGCTTTTTAACTTGTTTCTTAATGATTTGGAGGTGGGAGTAAGCAGTGAAGTGGCTAAATTTGCAGATGACACGAAGTTGTTCATGGTGGTGGGAACCAGGGAGGATTGTGACGCACTCCAAAGGGTTCTGTTGAGGATGGGCAAGTGGGCATCAATGTGACAAATGGGGTTCAATGTGGCCAAGTGCAAGGTGATGCACATGGGAGCCAAAAATCCTAACTATAAATACACGTTGATGGGGTCCGAACTGACAGAGACTGACCAAGAGAGAGCACATCCCCCACACTTAAAGTGCCCCTTCGGAAGGCCATCATCTGCAGGGATCGAATTAAAAATATCTGCTCTAACTACGATGTCCCTAATGTTCTTAGTTCTTCTGAAGCCAATCCGTGGTGGTAGATGACAGGCAGAAATGTCATTTAAAATATGTCAATGTTTCAAAACTATGTATTTTATTCTCTGTGCTCTATTAGTATAATCTATAGCTCAGCTCAATCTGTCAGATTCTCCGTTTTCTTTTTTGGCGAAAAAAAGACAGCAGGAGGCAGCTGAAATCAATTTCCCTATTGCCAACGTTCATGTTTACAATCTGAGCAACCCAGAGGTTTAAATGCGGCTTTGGATCTTGCTTGTTTTTTAGGAGATTAAACTCCCTTTATAGACCTTATCCTGTGTTCACTTGATTTAAAAACTAAAAAGTATAGATATCCCCTAAGTGAGGTGGTGAATTTTTAAAGATACATAATTGAATTCACTCATATTATGATATATATGATGCTTTGATATAAATAGCTAGAGATGCTTGTATGCATTGCTTCTATGTCTATAGCTATCTTTCTAATTTGCTCTTGGAATGGAATAATATATGTTATTCAGAATATTTATTAGT
>NW_015168046.1:661136-669995 GCF_001447785.1 Gekko japonicus
AGCTGTTCGTCTTCTACCTATGAAATAAAGAAGAAATTTTGGGATTACTACATCAGCAAAATGTCCATTCATTATTTTCATTATTCTGTAATAATTTGAACTTTTTGCAGCAATTTCTGGTTCATTATTCTTACTCTGCTGTGCCCTTTATTGTATTTACAATTCCCTATTTATACAGATGTCGAACTCAATAACATTACGATCACTGTTCCCAAGTGGTGCAATCACTTTTACATCTCTCACCAGGTCTTGAGTGTTACTTAGGACCAAATCAAGGATCACCTCTCCCCTGGTAGGGGAGGGTGGGATAAAAATGGAATGAAATAAATAAATAAAATAAATAAAATTGGTTCCGTGACCATCTGCTCCATAGCACAGTAATTTAGAGAGTCTAGAAACTCAATCTCTTTTTCTCGACTAGAACACATATTGACCCAATCACCTATTACGACACAGTTTTTTTTGTCTAGCTGCTATCTTTAATTCATTCATCATTTTATAATCCTCCTCTATATTTTGATCTTGTGGGCGATTACAAACTCCCAGTGTTAAGTTTCCTTTTGGGCCCACTATTTCAACCCATGGAATTTCCAGAAGCGAATCCAATTCTCTTAGCCTCTCAATCTTTCTGGATTTTATACCCTCTCTGACATACAGAGCCACCCCACCTCCAACCCTTCCCCCCCCATCCTTCCGATATAATATATAAACGGGAATCACCGTATCCCACTGATTTTCCTCATCCCACCACGTTTCTGAAATACCCACAATGTCTATTTTCCTCTCCAACACCAAGCACTCCAACTCCCCCATTTTACCTCGGACCCTTCTAGCATTTGTATAGAAACAGCTATAATTTCCCATATGAGTTAAGCCTACAACCTTCCTCTTACTATCTTGAGACCTTGTCAGGCAGTCCATGTCACTAGCCATGGTCTCAGTGGACAATTCCAATCCACCTCCCTGTAGAAAAGCAACAGGTACCCCCTCCTCTCTCCGAGATGAGCCAACCAAAACCAAAGACTTTTCATCTCCTGTTGACTTCCCCCCAATATTCAATTTAAAAACTGCTCTGCCACCTTTTTGATTTTAAGCACCAGCAGCCTGGTTCCTTCTCGGGACAAGTGGAGACCATCTCATCTGTACAGCTCCCTCTTGTTCCAAAAAGCATCCCAGTGCCTAACAAACATTGAACCCTTCCCCCTTCACCATCGTCTCATCCACGCATTGAAACTCCTGATCTGTGCCTGTCTCTACAACCCTGCACGTGGAACAGGTAGCACTTCTGAGAAGGCTACCTTGGAGGTCCTGGACCTACGTTTCCTGCCCAGCAGCCTAAATTTCTCCTCCAGGGCCTCACGATTGCATTTCCCCACATCGTTGGTGCCAACATGCACCACGACCACTGGCTCCTCCCCAGCACTATCTACCAGCCCATCTAATACACGCATAACGTCCGCTTCCTT
Source organism: Gekko japonicus (assembly GCF_001447785.1). Classification (NCBI taxonomy): domain Eukaryota; kingdom Metazoa; phylum Chordata; class Lepidosauria; order Squamata; family Gekkonidae; genus Gekko; species Gekko japonicus. The sequence goes on from NW_015168046.1 coordinate 662,603, forward strand.
CGCACCAGGCAGGCAAGTCACCATACAGTCAGTACATGGGTTCGCCATACAGCTGTCTACCTGCCTAAGGATCGAATCACCAACTACCAAGAGCCCACCTCCCACCCTGCCCAGGGATTTTTCTTGGTGCGAAAGGATACCCACTCACCAGCTGGGGAAGAGGTCCCTTCTGAGGGCACTTTCCCTTTATCCTCAGGACGGTGCCCTGTTTCCCCTTCACCCTCATGCTCCCTGACAGTGGCTGGGGTTCCAGATCCAGAGTGGGACATATCTAACAAGTCCCCTACAGTCTTTTCTGTGCACCTAACTGACTGTCTCTGCTTCTCCAGATCAGCCACCTTGGCCTCAAGGGAGCAAATACGTTCCCTGAGAACCAGGAGCTCCTTGCACCGAGCACACACCCAAAACTTCTGTCCCATTTGCAGATAGTCATACATGTGACCAATGCTCCCTGTAAGTGTGGAGTCTTGTAAGCAGAAATTATAGTTTGTGAGCTACTGGCATTAAAGTTGTGAGCAAGCAATTGGGGTGCTGCATAAATTAGTTTGCTCTGGAGCCATCCTTCCTGAGCTAAGACAAAAATGTGTGAGCCAGAGGCTAAAAACTGTGAGCTAGCTCACACTAACTCAGCTTAGAGGGAACACTGCATGTGACACTCCGTGCAAAACACTGGATAGCCCCCATCGCCCTGCTGGCATTCTGGCTTCATAATTCTTTTAAAATAAGTAAATATAATCCCCACTTTAAAACCCTTTGTATTTATGTGGTTGTCCTTGTCGAAGTCAACTTACCTTACTGGGAAGACAAGGAGCCTAGGGCCTTGAGTTTCTGGCTCTTCCTGGGCTTCTTACAGAGCCCCTAGTCCAATAGTCCCTAGGCTAAGAGCCACAGGCAAAGTGCTTTCTTAAATACTGAATTACAGTCAATCACATTCAAACAATGCCCCTTTCTCCCCCTCTCTCAAGCAGCCAGGACTCTGCAACAACTCTAATCACTTCCACACACTCCCAAACACAATCCTCCCACAGAATATCCTCAGCTGAATCCCCTTAGGTGAAAGCAAGTAAAAAAACAGTCACCCCTCTAGCAGCTCTCTCTCCTGCTCCTGCTCAGAGCTCAGCTGGGTCTGCATTTAGGAAGTCAACCAGTGGACATGCACATATTCTTCTGTGGTGGTGGAGCAGGCAGCTAGAACAGCAAGAAGCAAGAAACTGTAGCTGTAGTTGATAATAGAGAATCTGGTGGCCTGAAAGGAGCCTGGGAGGGCAATCCTAGCAGATGGAAGCCAAGGATCCCTGGTCTGAGGCCATGCAGAGGTGACAATGTAACACTATTCTCCAACTTTGAACAGGAAATTCCTCTGTTGCATATTTTCCTTCATATGAATAGCATCCTGCCGGGAGACACCAAAACCAACAAATAAGTTTTCTATTTCTGTTAAAAAATAATTAAAAAAAAAGATTGTGACCCCTTGGTCAATCTACCAGTATGCATGCACACGAAAGCTTATACCTTGAATAAAACTTTGTTGGTCTTAAAGTTTCACTGCACTCAAACTTCGTTCTGCTGCTTCAGACCAACATGGCTACCAACCTGAAATTATACATGCCTGAAACCCTTGAAGTTCCACAGACATTACAGTGCAAAGAAAAATCTAGTTTTCTCCTTTTGGAATGTGATACTTTTAACATTTGCTATATTAAAGCATTTTCTCCAGTTATATAGCTATCAATAGTAATGGCAGAATAACCTGCATGTAGTCATGGTGTGTGTGTGTGTGGGGGGGAGAAAGTATAACATAATTAACTTTTGTAAATAACTGACTATATTCTGCTAACTAGTAAGAATTCTCCTGGGTCTGCCGGGTACCAATTTCATTCAAAAGTTTTTAACTGCAAAAGTGCATTATCTTTTTAATTTTAAATTTTAAAAATTTATTTGGATTTTTATCCCGCCCTCTCCGCAAGTGGGCTCAGGGCAGGTTCCAACAGTATAAAATACAATACAATTAAAACCAAATTAGGAACACAGTATAAAAGAGAGATGCTCCAGTCTAGTGCAAGAAATGGATAAGTGGCAGAAGAAGTAGAATTTTTGTGCTGATTCTGATTAGAAAAGTACATAATAGGCAATATTTCCTGCAATCCATACAGACTTTGGGTAGAAAAAGTATTCTTGATAAATTCCTCTAAATTCTTAATTTTTATTGTTTTGCATTTTAAAAATAGATGTTAAAAAAACTGAAATTTCAAAAACACATAACTATTACTTCATACAGGTGATGCTCAAGAGCCCCCCCCCCCGCATCTTATATTTTGACTCAATGAAATATGATGATGAATGATCTCCTTGGCATTCTGAACCACAGGTGCCTCACCATTAGGGAAGACTCATATTCCTTGATTTTGGAGAGAAATTGTCAATCAAGACCATACCATTACCACTGCTATCGAAGCTCCAATAATCCCTCAGCGTACTCAAAATAAATGGAGTGCTAGTGTCATTAACACATCTCTGTCTTCTGACTATCCCATTAGAAAATAAATCAGTCAAAGTAAAACAAACAAACAAACAAAATAAAATGATTTATTGACATCTATAGACAGAAATGTATTGGCTCACATTTCCATACTCAATGGAACAACATTAGCTCTTTTATGACATGCCCATTATCTTTCCCCTTCTTGAGGCAGCTTTTTCTACTTAGCTTACATAAACAATACACACAGATCCCTGACCTTAGATCAAGTTACACTGTGTGCCAGTAGCTAGCAATAAAATAATGGTTTACAGGAGATGAATCAGGCCAACAATGGCCTGCACCAAACAGCCTGAGAGAAGAACATAAAGCAACTCTCCCACCCAGTTTCCCAAATATAATAATATTTATTCAGCTCATTAGTTGGTCTCATCTGGAAGGCTTATATTGGATTACAAGATATAAACACACATGCAAAATATCCAAATAAAATCAGGCAAATTCAAACAGAAAACCTCACTTATTAAGTGTAGCAACCAAACCAGGACCAAAGAGAGAGAGAGGTTTATTATTTTATTCTGAAGGAGTCTCATGCTCAGCTTTTAATGAACCTTCCGAGGAAGGAAATTCCAGAGGTGTGGAAGATTGACCAAGAACTATGTGCTTCCTGTCTGAACTTATAACTGAAAAGAACACTCAAGAAAGTTCTTCCAGTTATCTCAGCAATCACAAGGAGACATACAGAACCCAGCATATATATGTAGGAACATGTCATATAAATGTAATATAATGCAGGAAATTTAAAAAAAATGTTAGCACTTGACGTGGTTGGGTAGAAACAGGAAAATACTCAAAATGGTGATGATATATACACATAATTCATAAACATTTTGCTAACCATCCCCTTAGTTATTCTACTGTGTGTTTCCCACCTTCACAGAAGCCGTGCATGTTTCCTAGGCTCAAAAAGCCAGGTCTACCCCCAGGAAATGATGGTGGCAGACCTAGCCTCCAAAGGATGCCGGGTTCTCCAACTCACTTTCCGCAGATACATTACATTTAAACGGGTCATTTCCTGCCAGAGCGTGGTAAAGTGGCGCTCTGGCAGTAAGGAGCCTGGGGTGCACCCCCCCAGCCATTCCTGGCCTGCCTGAAAATCGGGCAGGGAAGGCAAGCATGCCTGCCTCCCTGCCCTCCCTTCCCCTTCTGCAGCCAGCCCACCAGGGCGGACTGGTTGCAGAAGGGAAGGAGAGGTGGGCAGACATGCCCCCCCTTTCCTCCGAGCCTCTCTGCTTCTGTGGAGAGACTGGGGGGGGGGGTTAAATGCCTTTCTCTCCCTTCCCCATATGGGGAAGGGAGAGAAATGCATTCTACACATGCCTGGATTCCCTGCCTGATGTCCTGTAGGTGCTCCACATCTTCCATGTTCATGTGTTCAGCTAATAATTTCACCATTTTATTAGAGAGGTCTTTGTTCTTTTCCTCAGGTACATTTTGAAATCTTAATACATAAGCAGCCCTTTCAACCTGTAGTCTTGTAATATCTTGCTCTGATCTAGTTCTCCATTTCTTTTGCTTTAATTTCTATTTTTCTGTTGTGGTATTCAGTTCAGTAATCTTCTGAGTATTATCTGTTATTTGTTTCTGAAGTGCTTGCAAACTTGTGGAGAACTTTTCAGTTATTTTTTCCATCGCATTCTTGATAGGGTCCACTGCTTCAGTGATAGACTTCCGCATCTCCTCCATAGTGGTTTTGATTGGCTCCACCACATCGCTTAACAAACTTTGGACAGTCACCTGGACCAGCACCTGCTTCTCTTTTTGTGCAGGAGCTGAAAATTTAGAGGTGGCAGCGCCAAGAATTCCTGGTGAAGAAACTGGTGTTTTGATTTGTTTATTTGGGCTTGCTTGGCCTGCCATTTTGGAAGCAATGTTATGTTGATTAAGTTTGTCCAATTTTAGCAACGTGCCCACAATTTTTCTTCCACTTTAACTCAAATAGTTGTTTTCTTCTCTCAAGAGTTGTTTTGGGACACCCAAAAGTCACTGGCTAACTGCCCAGATCATGTTTTTAACAGCTAAGTTAGTTGTTTGGGTTTTCTCCAATACAATGTTTTAAAACAGTAAATCACAAATATGCGCCTCAAGGTCAACTTCTCGCCTCTCCCCTTCAGCCAATTTTTAAGTCAGAGTCAAGATGTCTGGGGGGGGGGCAATTTTTCAAGGAACTAATTGCTACTTTTGAGTTAATAAGGTTACAACTTTTCCCTGGAACACCTTTCAATTGTTTTAATTGTTGATTCTTTTATAATAACAGCCCCCAATTTTGTTTTGTTTCAGCCAGTTTTTTATTTTTATTTCCCTGAGACCCCAAAACATTTATAAAGGGTTTCCTAATACTCCACACACTGCCCCTGTTGGGGTAAAAATTGAGATAATTGAAAAGGGGTCTCTACAAACTTCACAGTCAATCAAAGAGTGAAGTTAGCCATCAATTTATTAAATAGACAGTTAGGCTAGTTCCTCTTAAAGCATCACCCTGTAGTAGAAAATGAAAGTAAAGTTGTCTCCGTCTATCTCCTCTCGTTGGCCGCTTATGCTGGGGGGGGGGAACTCCCACCTAAGCATTTATACACTTTTAGGGCTGAAGTTTTGACAGTTCCCTCTATGTATGCCCCAAAATACAATTCTTACAGAACGTCCAAGCACTTGTTTGGTGGTGTTTCTAACCCCCCTCAGCACAGGAAGCGACAGCTTTGCCCATCGGGTGGGCTCCTCTTCGGATTCAGCATTGGAGGCAATCCCTGGTTCTCCCTGCGAGTAGCCATGGCACGGGAGACTGGATCAAGCCTCTAGCAACCCACTCACCCCTTCCCTGGGGGGTGGGGGGTCCCCTATGAATTGTAAGACCCTTTAAATTGAACCCAGAAGTTGCCAGCACACTCAAGCGCATCCGTCTTGCCGCACTGCAGCCTGCTTCTCTCTAAGAATAGATGCTTTTGAATTATGGTGCTGGAGAAGACTCTTGAGAGTCCCTTGGACTGCAAGGCGATCAAATCAGTCAATCCTAAAGGAAATCAACCCTTACTGTTCTCTGGAAGGCGAGATACTGAGGCTGAAGTTCAAATACTTTGGCCACCAAATGAGAAGGGAACACTCACTGGAGAAGACCCTGATGCTGGGAAAGATTGAAGGTCAAAGAAGCAGGGGATGGCAAAGGATGAGATGGTTAGACAGTGTTATTGATGCAACATGAAGTTGAGCAAACTCCGGAGGACAACTGAGGACAGGAGGGCCTGGTGTGATGTGGTCCATGGGGTCGTGAAGAGTCTGACTCAACTGTGCAACTGAACAACATGTGAGCCAATCCAATCCACACAGTAATCTACTGTTCCCCTGCCATGCCACTAGAAAGTTTCTATTTATTTTTTAAATTGGAAATTTCTATTGTGCTATTGTGAACTAACATTTGATCACTGTATTACCATGATTAAAGAGCCAGAGAATCTTTGTGTGACAGGCTGCTCAAATGGATTTCATTGGATAGCGTCAGTTGAGAAGGAAGAGTTGGGAACTGACTTGTCCTAATCATCCTCGAAGCTTCCTGATAATCCATATTCCTGAGAATACTGAGGGAAAGACCAAGAAACTCAAGCCTATTAACTATATATCTCTCCCAAGCACTTCTAAAATTATCTTTCTTCAAAAAAATGCAAACCCCCCCCGGCACTGGGCACTGAAAAAAAAAGGGGGGGGAGAAGAAAAAATTAAAGGCAGCAATCTAAGCCCTGAAATCCAGTAAGAGCTATGCAAACACTAAGTACAGTTCCTGCTGCAATCCAGCAAAGGAACTGAAGTAGTAGTACAAAATTATAATGCTTTTCTGGGTGGATGCTATGTCCAGTGATGACACCTGTGCAGGACTTGCAAGGGCACATTACATTGGGTGAAACAAGTCATACACAACTGTCAGTTTTGGGTGTGCCCAGAACAGGTAGGGGAGGGGCTGCAGATTCTAGGTTCAATAATAGAGTTTGGCAGCCAGATGGAGCCAGGCACATCATCAAGCCATACCTCAAGCCCTACCTGGGAAATGATACAACCTGGGAGGCAGCTGCAGCTACAACAGGTCTTCAGAACTCTTCTTTTTGGGTGGAGGGGGACAGGGGAGAAGCTAGCCAGGGAAGGCAATTGGGCAGGTGACCTGTTTAAGAAGAATCTGCTGCAGGTCGGGGAGGATGGTGTTTACAGAGACCTGGCTTTGAGTATTCAAAATATTTAAAAGTTTGAGCTTCCGGTCATGGCTGCGCGCCTGGCGACTGACTCTCAGGCAAGCTCCCAGAGCCGGATCGCCCACATGCTGCCTGGGGGGGTCCCGCATATGCGGAGATCCTAAGGAGCCTTGGATACAGGGCTCCAAACCAGGGGGCGCGCCTGGGAGACTGGGAGAAACCTCTTACCGGCACGAAAGCCGGGAATTGAGGCTCCCCGTCCAAGTCTCCCCTGCCCCAAACGGCCCCAGCTGTGTTGTATCCCCGTGAGGGGATTAGCAAAGCCGCCGGAAAATCGGAGTGATGAAGCGATAAGGTCAAAGCTGGAAGAAAAGCATTTGCGACTAACTGTGAGTTGGTGATCAGCATAAAAGTTGCGGCTCGAGCGAGTTCCGTCCCCCAGGAAACGGAAAGGGAGGAGGGAGGATTCCCCCCCACAGTAAAAAAGAGACTTTTTAAAAGCGGAGAGAGGGGGAGGGGCGAAGAATTGTATAAGCGATTTACCTTTTGGAGGAGAGCTGAGCGTAAGCTAGAAGGAGCCATCCTAGGGTGGCACGGCACGAACTTTCAAAGTATAAACAAAGTTTGAAAATGGCGATGCAAAAAGAAAGAGACAAAAAGGCTTCGGAGAAGCTTACAAAGA
>NW_015168046.1:670215-682916 GCF_001447785.1 Gekko japonicus
CCACGGATCGGCAGCGAAGCGGGAAAAATAAAAGAAGAAATGGATCTGGCTTATAGAGCCTATTCCAACTATACAAAGAAGAATAAGCTGCCGGCAGAAGTGGTAGTGAAATTTACCAAGCAAAATCTCCGGGATCAAATTTTAAAATCAGTTTCAGCAACACCCTTGAAAATTGCAGAACAACCAATTCGAGTCCTGAAAGACATTCCATTTGAAATTAGAATGAAAAGAAAAGAATATAAAGGATTGACTTTGTTCTTACAAAAACGCCAAATTAGTTACAGGTGGTTAACGCCAGAAGGACTGGTCTGTAAGTTTAAAGATAAAAGAGAAAGGATTGATTCTATCTTGAAGGCACAAGAATTTTTGAGAAAGCACACCAATACAGAAGAAGAGGCAGAACTCACAGAGTGGATTTCGGGAAGAAGCGAAGATGACAGCAGCTCAGAAGGAGAGGTGAAAGAAGAAGAAGTAAAAGGAGCAGCCGGAGGTCCAAAGTACAACTTAAGAGAGAGAAAAGGGGAAACATCTTAAATTTTGAGGACTTATCTGGACAGTGCCATAGAAGGATTTTTAACCCCAAAAGGACTTTACTAACATACTAATTGCCCGATTTGAAAGGAGAACGAAGAAACAGATGATTACCCAACTACAGAAGGAGACGCTCACCGTGATTTGAACTTTGCCTTTAATACTAACAGATTAATATACCTGTATTAACATCACTCACACTTTTCTTTGTCCCTCTATATACCCTTCCCTTTTTTCTGATTTCTAAAGCGAAACTTATCTCCTTTTTAGGAGAGGGAAATAAAAAAAATTAAATAAAAAAATATTTAAAAGTTTAACAAACAAAAACAAAAAGAGTGTATAAGGTCCAAGCTTAAGTCTGAGGAAAGTGAAAACATGCATTCCTCTCACCCTTCTCTCCATATTTAAGGGTCTGGTAGCATTTCTTGCAGTTTAGGTAGTTAGAAGTCTTTCATTACCTGTATTCTCAGAGTAGGGACTTCTCTGCAGTGTTCCTCATTACATGGATGAGATGGAGCCCCTAGATAAAGGCTTAGTTATTTGTGGCTTCTCTTCTGTGTCCTGGGAATTTATAATCTCCTCTTGAGAGTCCATCCCTCCTTTCCATCTTCTGATCTTCCTGCCTCAAGAAGAAAGAGAAAACTATTTGACTGTTCATGACTCCATATTCTGAGATGTGACATTCTATCATGCTGTGAAATGGCAAGCCCCCCCCCCCCGTGCTCCATTTTCACAACTAAGAGCTTGAGTGCTCTGTCCTTGGGAATGGATGCATCATTCCTGGTACTTGTTCTCTCTGACATTTTTAGATTTGCAGAGGGGCTCCTACAACATGGATACAGTGTAGCTAGGGTTGCCAGGTCCTTCCTAGCAACCAGCAGTGATGGGAGGCTTATTAGAAGCAGCAGGGATGCCCAGCCCACGTACAGCAATGTGTTTATGACTCCATCCATATGACCCAGAAGTAGCATCATCATGCCTGGGATGTCTGGGTGATGCTCTGGTATTTGGGCAAAAACTCTATGGTAAATTTGGCTTCTACCATAGAGTTTTTGCCCAAATACCAGAGTGCCACCCCAACATCCTGGATGTGAGGACATCACTTCTGAGTCACATGGGCAGTGATGTAAACATGTTGCTGTACATTGGATGGTTCTCCCTTTCAGGGGGAATAAGTCCCTCCCTGCCAGCCATCTGATCAGTGATGGGGAGGTGGGGCCTGGCAGCAGAGGACCCCTGCCTCCAACAGGGGGTCTGGCAACCCTACGTGTAGCCCAATTATTGAATTGTTAGGGTGAATTCCAGGCTGAAGTCAATTATTCCACAGTACTCTACAAATCACTTAAACAGGAGTGATTAAATGTAATGTGCTTTGTGTCTTATGTGAGAGTCTTTGCCCCTGTTTCTCAGCAGACCAGGAGAAAAGATACATGTTGAGAACTGAGAGTCAGGGGGAAAAAGATGCAAGGAGGTGGAGCCCAAGGATTGCATTGTTGCCAAAGCAAAACCGTGTCATCAGATATATGACAGTCACGGAGATGGAAGTGTTATTATCACAGTGATGCATCTCACAACATCTGGGGGAGGAGCTTAAAAAGAGGCAGATCTAGGAAGACAGGCCTAGGTTGGCATAAGTCCTGCATGGGCCTGTTTAAGTTTGTCTTGCAGAAGAACTATTCAGAGATGTGAGCAGGCTGCAGAGCTCATCTCAGGAAAAAGGAATTAGAACCGAAGTGCTGCCTAAACACTTCCTCTTCCTTATCTGAGGTATACTTGAGGAGGTTTTAGGCTCCTCAGCCCAATGAGCTACAAAACATATTGCTTGGAAATCTGACATTAAGAATAGCGACGGTGTGGCATGACATATTACAGACTGACAGACTATAATTGGGAAGATTTATGTTCAAATTGCCATTTAGCTATGGATCTTACTGGCTGGCATTGGCTCTGACACTTTGTCTCAGCTTAACCTACCTCACAGAAGACGATAACCAGGTGTGCCACCCTGAGCTCCCCAAGAGGAAGGGTGGAGATAAAATTTGATAAGCAGACTCAAGAGTAAGTCCAACTGAGTTCAAAGGGATTAAAATCTGAGCTATATATTGATTATTTATGGGATTGGCTAACATTTTGCAGCTAAAATTTCTGGGAAATAAAATGCTTCTCTTTCTTTCATACAGTTATGCTCCTGAAAATTGTTATCTTGTGTGTATATATGTCTATGTGTGCATGTGTTTAAACTCTATTAAGGACAGGTGTTATCTTTGGCACCTTTCACCCCTCATAAATGTAATTTACCACTAGTCACTAAAGATTTATTGTGTTAGCCATAGGCCGTACCAAAGTTGCAGAGCATTCGAATATGACAATAAGATAATACAGTAAAATACATAAGGAATAAAACCTAAAATCACATATGTAAGATGTTAGGTTATAGAATAAAATGGCAATGGGTTAGAAATGTCCGCAAGTTATAAGAGTGACCCCTATGGTGCCGCCCTGACTCCAATCTTTTTGGCCACAAGGGCAAAAAGACAAACTCTTTTTCAATTCGAGAATATCTGATAACAGGAACACAATCTTCTCATTTTCAGAATACGCATTTATGGTGAATAAAATTCCTGCCAAGAATTTATCTCTAGGTGCGTTATACAATGGACAAGCTGAAATACAGTGTGGAAGGTTCTCTATGACAAGTGAGCAGCAAATACATATATTATGTTCTGTTGGAATTTGAAAGTGTCGACCCTCCTGCAATGCTATGTACATTGTTTGGAAGTGCAAGGCAGTGAAAGACACCCTGAGGTTATAGTTGAAAATATTGACTAGGTAGGGTGATCTGAAATGGTCAGATCTGAAGAATTTGTACCAAGGATCTACCTTAGACATTGTGATAGCAGAGCAATCTATCACAGCATCTGATTTGAATATCCATTCCCTAAGTTGGGAGTTATCGCCTGCGGCTCCAAGGAGGTCATCAGGTATGGTATATCTCCAGAGGATTTCCTCTCCCTTTTTCCAGGCTTTTTTTTTCTATCTCCCCCCTCTCCCCAATTTTTACCTATACATTACACTTTCCTTATGTTGTGGGGGGAGGAACACCTGGGATTTTCTCCAGGTCTTTAAAAATATGCCTCTTCTCTGTACATAACAACAACAAAAAGTGAGGTACACAATATTGGATAAGCATACAAGATGGAAACTGTGCATAAACTATTTCCAAAATTGCTAAATAAATATTCAACCAATATTTATGGATTGATTTCTGGCTTAGAATTTTATTTTCCCTTCATTCACAACATTGCTTGTCTATAATTGTTTGTTGCTAGACATTTAACTTTTCCTATAAATAATTATTTAGTACACAATAGGTTTATGTGTACTAAATTTCTACCCTCTTTTCTTACCAATAGAGACCCAAAGTGGTTTTTATAATTCTTCTTTCTTCCATTTTCCTTTCCTCCAAGGGAGAATGACATGTTCATCTTTTTCTTGTTATTTTACATGGCTGGAATTCCAAGAGTTTCTTTTGCCATACCCAAGAGCTTAGACATGACCTGTGGGATTGCTTTCCTCTGTTATGCTTGTATCATTATATAAATATCAAACCTCTAAAGCCTTCCTTATGATAATTTCTTGGTCCATTTGGTGACTGTTATAACCTCGTCCAATGCTATTTCATCTACTATTTACTGTTAAAAGTGTATCATTCCTAGAACTCTGTATTAGCATCTGGAGATTTGAAAACATACTCCCTATGTTGCTTCTTTCTCTCTTTCTGCCTTCTCTGTCTCTCAGCCCCCCTCTCTCAGATATGAACCTCAGTCCCCATATCTGCAGAAAGGATATAAGTCAACCCTATTAAAAACAAGTTTGAATTTTTCATTGACTAGGGCAAGAAATAAGATTTTAATTTAGTGTTAGGCATTTCAAATTTATGGGCGGAGACATATTTTCAGGTTTAATGCACTGACTTTCACCACACTACTACACAGGGGGACTTTGTAATATCTTTGAAAAAAAGAATTTGCGGTGCAAACCTAAGTACAGTTATACCCTTCTTTACAACATCCAATCCATAATGACAGGGGTAAAATCATCCCATTGGAGGAAACTCTATGCAGTAAGCTGATTTCCAATGTGTATAAGAAATGCTGATTCAAATGTGCATTAAGATGGATCTGGACCACAATGATCCTACCACTGTTGAATGGCTGTATGTATCTTTTAGTGGAGACTGAAGGGTGCATCCTTATCTGGCCCAGAGTGTTATCAGGTGCACACAACCACAGCTGGAGCAGAGATATCGTTTTTTTAAAAAATGACACAGTTTTGATTATGTTAAAAAGATATGCATCGGTTTAATAAATATTTTTATTTATATAAACAGTGAAAGTATTTCAGTGGAATTTTGCTTTTTGACAGTCCCCATTCTACACTAAAATAAACTTATATGCCCCCAAAATATGAACTCTACAATCTAAACTCTTTTCCTCAGTTCTATATTTTAAAATATATGACTCTTTTAATAAGAAATATGGTAATGGAAGGAAGGACAGCCTGTAGTAGGAACTGTAAATAATACAATACCATACTATACAAAAGGAGCTGCTCAAAGACCACTGACCACAGTGCAGTGGGAGGCTTTTTAAGTTCACTTGTGGTTATTGAGACGTCCACCCAAACTGACCACAGAGTTTCATTTTTTCACCCATATGGACTAGAACCTTTTAAAAATTTTAAAATAAAAACAGAGATTCCATGCTCGATATTGAGTTTACGTATGGCAATCCCACTGATGTAGAGAATATGCATGGTCCAGTTTGAATAGCACTGTCTGGAACCAAGTGTGGTTGTTTTGTTTTTTTCTTTAATGACTGAACTGTGGTTTTACACAGATTGTGTACCTGACATTCCTTCTAATAAAGATTTATTTACTGGCATTTAATTCATAAAGAAAATTAATGGTATTCATCAGAGCACTGATTTTTTTTAATTAAACAGTATTAATATGGTTAGGTCTTTCTGGTTCTCATTTCTCCTCTTTAGAAAAAATCCCAGAGGAAAAGAGATTTAAGACCTGGGGCAATGTTGGGACTTATCTTCCTTTATCATAATTTCAGACCAAGAAGTGTCACCAGCAAAGGGAATTAATATTTACTTTTTCTGACAGTTAAAAAAAAAGTAAAAGCTTACTATGGATGAATGGCAAAGTCTGCATCAGATTCAAACATTTGCTCTTGATTTAAGATGAAAAAATTCTGTACACAGATTCTTTTTTTGTTTTGTTTTTTCCTTGCTGAGCTTCAACCCTCAAAGTTTTCACCAGTCACATAACCCCCATGGGTTAATAACTGGTAGACGTCCGCAGGCAAAAGTAAGAAAAATGAGTTCATCAAGGAACTGTATCATGCTTCCAACATGTGGTAGAATAAGTATTTCTTCACCATCTGTTACTTGTGCAACTATTTTATTATGTAAATGTTCGTACACATTGGCTTCATGCTGAACAAAGAGAAATTGCTTCTCCAGCAGCTTGTTGGTGCTGCCAGGCATCTTTGTGTGCCACTTTTTTTTAAGTGGCAGACAGAAAATCTTGGCTTCAGTTCAACCAGCTTCTTCACACTTCTGTTAGTGAAAAAGAAATAGAGCAAATGTTGTAAATTAGAATGTTTCTGGTGTCTGTTCATATTTCTCATAAATAGAATGAGAAAGTGGTATATGGTTAGACACAGACATAGCATTGAAAGCTGGTTACCATGCTCTCAGTGCTGTATGCATGACAGGATCGTGCCCTCTGGGTTAAATCCAAGCTCCCACAATGAGGGATTTTGTGGAAATGACTTTGCCTTTTCCTCTAGCAGCATCCTACATCCCATGTAAAGTACTGCTGAGGAGCAGGACCTTTAAGATCAATAGGGCATGGTGTACAGGGGACAACAGCAACATGTGGGTATAAAATCATCTTCCTTGTACAAGCAGAGCAAGCTGTGTGAATGGAGATACAAGAGTGAAGGGACAATTTTGTCCTTGATACTATGCTACGTGACATATTGTTCTTGATACTGAACTGTGATCCTCACCAGAAACATGATGGGTGGAGGTGCAGGAGAGTGCTGGGCAGAGGAGAAGGCTTAAAGAATCTGCTTCCACAAACTCTCTGCATTATCAGGAGCTTGGATCCAACTCCAACTTGGAGATTAGGTGCGGGCAGCCCCCACTAGAAAAACAGCATTTAAAGAGAAACCTTTAAATGCTGGGTTTTTTTGGGGGGGGTGCGGCCACACACTTTCCCTGATCACCACTTGGAGATCAGGGAAAGCCTATGGCCACCCCTCTCCCTCGCAGGAGGTGAGGGGGGGGGCTGCCGGGGAAGGCATGTCAAAGTATTTTCCCCCACCATTAGAAGTCAAGCAAAGATTCAAGGGTTACACCAGTGTAAGCAAATAATTGTGCCAAGGAGTCCACCTATTCGTCCATTTGTCTTAGCACCATTCGGGGAAATCAGCAAAGCCCCGATGGGAACATGAGCCACATGCATGGCTGCCGGAGAAGGCCTGCAGCTGGAAGCTGCCCCTCTCCCTCACCTCCTACAATTTGTCCACACTGCTGGGATATTTTCACTAAACACCTCCACTTAGATAGTGCTCTGAAAATATCCTGCAACTGAACTGAACTAGGGGAGCAAATTTATTAATTAAATGCCTATAAAAGAGAGAGAAAGATTTGTTTATATTATCAGGGGTGAGATGAGAAAGCCTCTTCATGAGCTAGATTGATTAATCTCAATTGCTTTGCAGAGAGGTACAAGTGTTTCACTACCATCACTTCCATCCAGTAGGCATATATGCCTGTGCTTAATTGGCATCATAATTTTTTTTCTCCACTGACATTTTGAGATGGCTGCCATGAGTATGATTGTCCGCAGGTTCTCAGTAAACCAAGGCATGTGGACTATATAAATGAAACAGCCACTTGTCCTAGTCCAAATATTTAGTGGGCCATACATGATGGTGAAGATGAACATTTCCCCAATTTAAACAAGTTTCTACTGGACTGTAGCGAATACACAACATTGTGCAGAACTGGACTACTAGAGATAGCACAGTGACCACAGTTTGGAGAACAGAAACCTTTTCAGATCCTTTGTGGGAGCCATACTGACAGTAAATTAGCATAATATTACCAATTTAAATTAAAATGTAATTATCCTAACTGCCAGTAGTGATTAAAATAAATATGAGCTACAATGTGCCCCATGAAAGCCCACTGGATTTACAACATTGGCCTTTAATCAAAACTTGCCAGAGACACAAAAGCTTTCAGCTAATCTATGCCAAGCGATTTTGGACAATGAAGTTTTGCCTGGAGCACCCTTCTGGTGGCATTTCAAACACCTGGTGCCCTCAAGGAGGAGGGAAAGCTATTTTAGCTTATAATTTTTCTAGTTCTCTTTCTAGTCATTTATCTACCAAGAGTGATAATAAAATTTTATGAAAAAGGAAATAGAAAAATATTTTAATTAATTAATTAAAAGTATAATTACTTAATGTATCCATTGCTGTTTGTTGAATATCTGGCACCCAAGTGATTATCTGCATGAACAGACTTCCTTATTGTGCATTTTATGTGGTTTAATATGATTAAACTATCATTGCATTCATTGATTCAGCTTAAAAATTCATTTGATACATGGGGACAGTGCATACTCTAAGTGCTGGAGTTGACTGATACTTCAGGTGCACTTGAATAGAACCTGTAATATTGCAAAAAATTGGATATGGATCATGAGATATTACAAAAAATGTTGGATACAACTATTCAATTTCTATCAGAACTGTTTTTATTAAATATCATTCCAGAGAATTTTAGAAAACCAGATACATATATGATTGTACATGTAATAACTATGGCTAGAATTTCGTATGCAAAATATTGGAAAAAAGAAGTCCCATCTAAAGAAAAAATAATATATAAATTATTGGAAACAGCAGAAATGGACAAACTAACTTTACAATTACAAAATAAAAAAGAAGAAATCTTTGAGAAGAACTGGTTAAGACTCTATAAATGGATTAAGGACTATTTAAAAATGTGTAACATAAAACATAAGCTCTATTTGTTAAAATGTTAAACTGATCTAGGTGCATAACAGAATGATTTCATCTATGCAAAAGTTACAATGAGTACAGACTTAAAAAAGAAAAGAAAAGAAGTCCTAACTATAAATACACATTGATGGGGTCCGAACTGGCAGAGACTGACCAAGAGAGAGATCTTAGAGTTGTAGTAGATAACTCACTGAGAATGTCAAGAAAGTGTGTGACTGCAATAAAAAAGGCCAACACTATGCTGGGAATTATTAGGAAGGGAACTGAAAACAAATCAGTCAGTATCATAATGTCCCTGTATAAATCAATGGTGCAACCTCATTTAGAATACTGCGTACAGTTCTGCTCCTCAAAAAGGATATTATAGCATTGGGAAAAGTGCAGAAAAGGGCAACTAGAATGCAACACGTTCCCTATAAAGAAAGGTTAAAGTGCTTGGACTCTTTAGCTTGGAGAAATGATGGCTGAGGGGCAACATGATCGAGGTTTATAAGATTATGCATGGGATAGAGCAGGTCGAGAAAGAAGTACTTTTCTCCCTTTCTCACATTACAAGAACTTGTGGGCAATTCATGAAATTCCTCAGCGGGTTAGAACAGATAAAAGGAAGTACTTCTTCACCCAAAGAGTGATTAACACATGGAATTCACTGCCACAGGAGGTGGTGGCGGCTACAAGCATGGACAGCTTCAAGAGGGAACTGGATAAATGTATGGAGCAGAGGTCCATCAGTGGCTATTAGCCACAAGGTATAGATAGGAACTCACAGGCTGGGGCAGGTGATGCACTGTATTCTTGGTGCTTGGGGGGGGCGGCAACAGTGGGAGGGCTTCTAGTGTCCTGGCTGCACTGGTGGACCTCCTGATAGCTCCTGGTATTTTTTGGCCACTGTGTGACAGAGTGTTGGACTGGATGGGCCATTGGCCTGATCTAACATTGGCTTCTCTTATATTCTTAAGGGTAGCCAGTGTCAGATACAGCCAATTTATTGGTTAAAGGTTGCTTCTGATTTCATTCCGTCTATATGGGAGTTTTTTGTACTGAGAGTTATCAGTTTATCTTGTCGTTGCCTTGAGCCAGCTTGTCTTGGCAAGGCAGGATACAAATTGAAAGTAATAAAGAATAATAAATAATAAATATTTATTTTGACAATCACAATGACATGTGGAATTTTATCATTGCTACAGTTGTATTGATTAACCTGGATTTCTGTTAAAGTGTTAAATTTTGTTGTTGTAGTTAGGACATATTTTGTGGCAGAGAAAGTAGTAACTAAAGAAATCCTGGCACTGAAACATTCACTAACCACTCTGTAATTGGTTCTCCTTCTTAGTCATTCCACGATTTACTCTCTCATTAAATAGATTAGTCTGTGAAATGCATGCACATCAAAGGATGTATCTTTGCACCTGCATCAAGGTTGTAGAAGAATATAAAACAGTCAAAATTGCAGATTTATCTGTAAAAATGAAATTTGGCAAAAAACATTGTGTTAATTTAGACAATGTAAATCATTTAATGTTTTGGCATTGATGCAGAATTGTTGTCACACTATAAATAGATTAGAGTCACTATTGCAGTTATCACTGTTGTGGACATGTATATAAAAGAATGATTAAGGTTAGGGATGCTCAAACATCTGCCAGCACACCTCACTTCACATTCTCCAGTGGTTATTAGGCAACCAATGAACTGCTAGACTGTTTGGCATTTTGTAACCTATTCATATATATTCACAGTAACAGGCTACTTGCAGCCTTCAGAAGCTGCCTCCAAGCTGATCTGATTATCTTTACCTGATCTTTCCCTAGCAACATTTTAAAGTGTTTGTGGGAGGGAACCAGGAAGCCAGGTTATTCTCACTACCCATCTTGCAATCCCTGCTGCCTCCCAGACTTGCTGAGCTGCAGCAAATTTAGTGGCAGGGATGATCAGATCATATGACTTCTTTTGTCTTCTTTCCAGCTGAAGCTGTCAGCTTGCGCTTCAGAGATAAGGAGAGAAATCAGCTTTTCTCATCTCCCTTTTGTCCCTATCCAGTGTGGCTATTTTGTTGAGGGGCAAGATGGATAAAAACCCAACTCCTGGCTGACCCCCCAATTAGCTGTGAGTCGGCTTCCTGCCAACAGGCAGCTGCAAACTTGTTTAGCAGCTGTTCAAGCTGCTTGCCGCAATCTGATGATTCCCCTGATTGGCTCACAGTCAGTGGCAAACAAAGTAAGTTCATCTGCTGATTAGGTTCTCTGAGAAATTAATGGCATACCTAGTTAAGGTTTCCTAAATGGTCATAAACATAGGTTGATATCAAATAGAAAATATATCAAGAACTTATGGCATCATGGTACCCCAGCACAGACTGGGGAAACAATTTACTTTTCTGCGCTAAAGTTATTCTGAATAACAGGATTCCTGTTATTGGCCACTGTGAAAAAGTGATAGTCTCATATTACTAGACTCATGCTGTTTGTAAAAAAAAAAAAATTAAATGTGGGGGAAATGGGGCTTGTACACTGATGAAGGGAGGAAGATGGTGGAAGTGCAGAGTGGGTGGAACAACCTCAATGTGGGCGGGGGAGTGACCTTCTAGGAATGGCAAAAGGGCAGGGGGGAATCTGAGAGAATCTGTACTCTTTTGAATTATGTTCAACTTGGAAGTGAAGCAAAAGAAAAATAGGCACAAAAGCACTCTCAGAAAACCTGGGAAAGCAGCGACCAGAAACTGAACTGAGTGCTGAAGGGAGGAAAATCAGTGCAGAATAACAAAGAAAACCTGACAGACATGCACGGCAAACGCAAGAGAAAACACCCATGTATCATACGCCTGAATACAGTTTTGTTCTTCTGTTACAGGTTTTCAAGGAAAAGTAAGTTAATACTCCTCCAATCATATGCATACAAGCAGATTGATACCCTTCTTTTTTATATTGTGACACTAACAAGTCATAATCATAATACCACCCATTTGCATACCACTTCAGAGTATTCATAATATTTTGCCACATTATTTTATTGTAATCTCTACATAGCCCTGTAAAATGGGTATTATAGGGAGCGAGCTGAGGCTGATGATTCTCACTAAGGATGCATTGATAATGTAGGTTACAATACAGTCCTAAACACACCATTCAAAGACCATTCATTTCAGTGTAGTTAGAAGGGTATAGCTCTGCTTAGGGTTCTACCACTACCTCCTATATTTGGAAGGCCCTTCCACTACGTCGTGACGTCATCAAATGCAGGCATAACATTCCCTAAGCTCTGCAGTTTCCAGCTACTTTCACGAGTGTTTTAACTTGCAGTTTCTTGTGTACCGAACAAGATATTCTCTTGATTCTTTCACTGCAGTATTCCAGACACTTCACACTAGCTTACAGTGTTACTGAGTTAAGTTTCCCTTGCATATTTGAGTGCATGTTTCGTATAATTTACAAGCATATAATAGGGGAAAGTGATGGATGTCTGTGGTATGATGGTATTGTCAAATAACTTCTGGTTTTCAGTATTACTTTTTATTTACCATTGACACAGCATAAGATAGAAATATGCACAAACTCATACTTAGGTAAGAAGTTTTCACATACAGTAAACTTCAATCATAATCTCCAGTGACCCAAAAATAAAAATAAATAATAAAAAAGCTACACAGGATATTGGTGTACATTCACAAATGTAATAGAGAGTACAACAACAATCAATCTTCCTATGGAATTTCTTTTGAGTAAATTAGTAAATTAGAGGAAAATATAGAAACTACACATTGTGGCCTTCAATGAATCTAAATCTCCTCAGTTGTCATTTCAACTAACCGTTTTTGCAGTTCAGGGGCAAATATATGTGAAAGGCAACCACATCACTTCGGTAAAGTGTTCAGTTTCCTCTGTGATGTTTGTGACAGTCTTTGACAACAACAACAATACAGTCCACAGTAAACAATGACCAAGAAAAACCAATAAATAACAACTGTGCACTGACCAACCCACCCAAGAGCAATAGAAAAGAGACTTCAATACAATAAGAACTTCAAAGCATGTAATCCATCATAGGAAGCATTGCTGGCAA
>NW_015168046.1:683093-702277 GCF_001447785.1 Gekko japonicus
CTGGCAAAAGTCAGAAGCACCACTTGGCATCAGTCTTCCAATGGAACTTCCTTTGAGTAAATTAGAGGAAAATATAGACTCCTTCTCAACTGCTTCCACTGCTTCCCCTCCCCCAGCCTCCACCTAGCCAGAGTCTCTCTATTGCAAAGATGGGGGGGAAGGGGGGGAAAGGGAAGCTTCGGGGGATCGACCCACCTCTTTCTTCTGTAAAAATACAGACGATCACTGTGTACAAAAATTCAAAAAAAACCCAACAGCAACCCCAGAAAGCCCTGGGTCGCTCAGAAAGCAGGGGAAATGTTCCCACTGGCTGGGCTCCGTCCCATCCCATCCCATCCTGCTCCGGTCAGGTTAACTTTCCCCCCTCCCTCCAATCTCTTCCTTCCAAGATGGCCAATGTGGAAAAAACAAAAAAAAACAAACCCCAAAACCAACTCCAGAAATCCTCCCTCGTTTTTGCAACGAAAACCAATCCGGGAGAAAGAAAGAGACCCGTCGTCTTCTCCTGCTCGAGTCAGCCACACAGGAAATGTTATGCCTTCTCAGGTCACCATTATAGCGACGTGATGACGTAGTGGAAGGGCCTTCCAAATATAGGAGGTAGTGGTTCTACTGTCAGTCTCTTACAGTGCAATCCTAAGCAGAGTTACATCATTCTAAATCAACTGAAGTCAATGAACTCATATGGTTGTAACTCTCTTTAGGACTGTAATGTTAGCCTTTACACAGGACCAGTTTACAGGGGCTTATGTGGACAAGGAAGACAAAAAGAGAAAACACTTCATACTATGTATCTATTAATATACTCCTAAAAAGAAATAATTTTGGAAATAAAATTACCCTTGGAATATGTTCCTATGATTTTGTCATGTGCTTTAGACTTGATTAATAAAATCCCACCATCTAAACGTCTTTGACAACACACCTGATTATTATCATGCAACTCTAAGTAAACAATGTAACAGGGCTTCTAGTGTCCCGGCCCCACTGATGGACTTCCTGATGGCACCTGGTATTTTTGGCCACTGTGTGACAGAGTGTTGGACTAGATGGGCTATTGACCTGATCCAACATTGGCTTTTCTTATGTTCTTATGTTAACAGTTAAACATATTTCCGCAAGATATGAATAAGGTAGTTTCATTTACTTACAAATTTCTTCCTATTCTGTGTTTACTAGTGCAGAATATGAGTCTTTCTTGCCAAGAGCTCTGCTATTATAATTGCATTTTTGAAAAGTCTCCACATGAAAATAAAGCCACATGAAAATAAATGAAGAAATTAGTTGAGTGGATAATTCAAATCCTTTCACTTTTATACTTCAGTCATATGACTGTGCTCAGTCTACTTCTTCTTTCATCCAATGTTCTTAGACTGAGGTCGTGAACGATAAAACCCATGTCTAAAAACACCTTCCTTTGACACTTCTCTGCAGCCTCTAGAAATCAAGCAACAAAATAAGTACATTGTGAATCAGAATCCTCTAAGAGGAATTGAACCTTTTGCTCTAATGTCAGTAGAGGAAGCATAGGCCATTTATCAAGGCATGGCACGAACCATTGTAGCCTAAACTGGAGCATATAAGGACACTGCAGGTGAATATGTACAAGAGAGTCCACTGACTGGAGGGGGCAGGGACATAACCGATCTAAAAAGGGGATCCTTAGCAGTTGACCATGCAATACCATTGAAGGAGGAATTGAATCGTGAATGGATAAAGGTCCCACATAACTTTGGGCTAACCAAGGAATCTAAATAAGAAAGGAGTTTACCCTTAGACAAAAGGCCCAGGGCAAGCAGAGAACATGTCCTCTGAGTATCAAAATGAGTAACTCTTATCTCTGGCATAAATCAGTTTGGCCACATGTGTTTCTTGCATTGATGTATAGAGAAAGAAAAAAAGATCCTCCACCTTAAAATTTACAAGAGATAACTTCTGTTCAAAAAGCTGGAGCCAAGGAGCCTAATAAGAGTCCCTGAGGGTTAGGCTTATCAAGCTACTCTCAGGGCCCTCAAAAAATAAATGACACCAAAAATTAAAGGCATGTACCCAGACCTTCTATAGAGCTAAGTTCAAATTCATGACAAAGGATCAACGATGAAATGCACCTGGGGAGCCCTCCTGTTGCTGAGGAAAAGCTCTGTTATATAAACTCTGTTTATAAAATTGTTTATAGCAGAAAACCATATAGGGACACCATACAAAAGTTGTGAAATCACCATTGAGTTAAAAATTCTAATAGCAGCTGGAATACAGTTAGTCCCATTAGAACCCCCCCCCAGGAAAATTGCCTTAATAGTAGCCATTTCTGAGTGACCAATTGTTTATGACATATCCAGGACAAGCTAGAATGAAATAAAACACCCAAATACCTAAAAGAGGAAACCTGCAAGATCTTCCACCCATTAACTATCCATGTTGCCTCCTTGCTTGAGAGGATATGGATAGAACCCAATGACAGGCTCTCACAATTAAGGATACATCAATCTCCAGTTCTGACACATTTAGTACCTTGGCTCTGTTTTCCTCCTTAGTTGGACACAAACAGACAGTAGCCATAAACTAAACTTATTATTCTCTTAATCTGTTAAAAAATCTTCATTATTCTGCATGCTAGTTAAGTGCCCACCCTCTATATGTATGACTGTTATTTCTATTTCCATTTCATTGTGTCTGAAGAAGCGTGTGTGTACACGAAAGCTCACCTTGAATAAAACTTTGCTGGTCTTAAAATATGCCACTGAACTCAGTTTAGCCCATAGATGGGTCCTAGATATAGAATTGAAAGCATAGGAAAGATCTATGAAGGCTGCATATAAAAAGCCTTTTCTTGAAATGGTGTACCTACTAATCATGCAGGATAATGCATGATACTGATCAAGCATACTATGTCCCTTATGGAATCCCACCTGTTCTGGGTCCATGATCTTAGAATCTGCAGAGCTTAATCTAATAAAAGATGTACAGGAAAATTCTATGCATGTTAACTGAACCCTCACATATTCAGATCCTATATTTGGCATGGTTCATTTGCCTCAAATTCATCATCTGGGATAGGGAAGCCAGTCATTCACCACGTTGTTTTGAAGTATCCAACTGTTTGCAGTAGCCTAGTTTATCACAGGTTTCTTTCCTCTGCTCTCATCTCTGCCACTACCTTCAGGACCACCTCTCCTGGTATATCCCTCCCCCCCTCAAGAGCATAATGTAGAAAGATCTGCTGATGGTTCCTGGGTCAAAACATGTTTGATTAGCCTCGACCAGAACCAGAGCCTTCTCTGCCCTCGCCCTGGCCTGGTGGAACACTTTTCCAGCTGAGACTCAAGCCCTGTGAGACCTGTCACATTTACGCAAGGCAAAACAGAGCTGTTCCACCAAGCCTATGACTGAGGCGTCTGCCAGAGAAGAATAAAAACTCTCTTATGGGCCCTTCTCTGCACCTTTCTTTGGCCTTTCCCCAGCATGACAAATTTTTCCCCTGATGTGAAAATTTGTATGTATTTATTGTACTTTTATGTGTTATCAGTTGCTATGATTAATAACTTAAAGTTGTACATGTTAAACTGTTTAACTAATTGATTATTATTGTTATTATAATATGTTGTTACCCTGAGGCCTGCACTAGCAGGGGACAGTGAATCAGGGAATGAATGAATGAATGAATGAATGAATGAATGAATGAATATTGTTAAAAGGCGAGCTTGTGGCTTCTGGTCTATGGCGACACGCAGGCAGATGCATCTCCCGGACACTCTGGGGATGTAAACTGCACACCAACGTGTGGGAGGGGGTCCGTCGGGTCGCTACCCCCCCCCAGAGTCTTGGTAAAAGGCTCCCAGCCAAAAGCCAAAGAATTGAGGCACCCCTCTGCCCTGAAGGTCCTGCCACTGAGTGACCGCATGGTACGAGTGCTGCTGACTGGGTCAAGCATTGGAGATTGGGTAAAATAAATGAAGACCAGCGAGGCCGAATGGCCAACAATGAACTTTGAGTCAGGTTGAAGCAAACATGACGATATAAAAAGAAGCTGCCTCCCACCAAAGAGCAATGGGAAAGCGAGTGGGGGAGGGATTCCTCCCAAACGCATAGACGAAACACAGAAGGAAAGAGGGGGGAGCAGAAAAATAAGTGATTAAAACTGTTTTAAGAGACTTACCAGAGCGCAGAAAAGTGTTTGGGCGAATATCAGAAACTTTAGCAACTTCCTTGAAAATTAAACAAATCCAAAAAGATGCCGGGAAGAAACCGGAGAAAGAGAAGCAGTTGAAAACGAAAGTAGGGGCCAGTCCTCGAATGGAGGAGGTCACTGAGCTCTCAAAACTTTTGGCTGACTCCCTGCACCCCCTGCTGGATGAGATCACTGGCACTAAACAACAACTGTCAGTAGTAGGGCAGAGTGTGGTAGAGCAGCAGATTCAACTGACGCAAGCCTTAAAAGCAACAGAGCAAATGGGGGAGAAGGTGAAGGAAATGGACGTCACTACTAAAAAAGTTAAGAAAAAGGTGCAAAAGCTGGAAATGAAGCAAGTTACAGAAGAGTCAAAGCTTTTACAGCTACCAATGGATAAAGCAAATTTGGTCCTACGTTTTTAAGGGGTCCAGGAAAATGTAGGAGAGAATCTGAAGCAACGGCTGAGTGAAGCAATAGCCCCAATGACAGATTTAACAGTGGAATACCTTTGCAGCGAGATGGATGTGATCTACAGATCTTATTCATCGTATATCAAGAAAAATAATCTGCCTGGGGAAATAGTGGTCAGATTCTCAAAGAGACACATGAGAGATGCTATTTTGAAAGCAAATTCGGGAACACCCTTGAAAATTGGAGGCAATAATATCAGGATTTTAAAAGATATTCCATTTGATATAAGACAGAAGAGAAAGAACTATAAAGAATTAATCCTTTTTTAAAAAACAATGGCATCAGTTACAGGTGGTTAATCCCAGAATGCGTCACTTTCAAGATTAACGATAAAAAAGAAAAGATTGACTCTGTTTTTAAAGCATGTGAATTTCTGCAGACACAGCTTGGGGAACCAGAAGAGGGCAAAGAGTAGGAAAAAGAAAGCAAATCTGATGGCGAGATGGGTTCGGGGTCTTCGGACGAGGCCCCCCCCTCTGAAAAGGGGGCAGCTGCCCCCCAAAACTCTTATAAACTGAGGATTTAAAAAGATAAGAATAAATAAGGGCTGAAGGACTCTGATTTGTGCCTGAAGAAATGTGAAATAACTTGTGGATGCTCTGGGAATTTCTTTAAACAGTTAAAAGGGATGGTTAAATGATAATTAAGTCTCCTGGATCTCCTGACAAAAATATGTCATCTTTCCTTAAAATCTGCCTCCATTCCTGAGGACTGGAAGGTAGCTAATGTCACTCCCATCTTTAAAACGGGTTCCAGAGGAGATCCGGGAAATTACAGGCCAGTCAGTCTGACGTCGATACTGGGTAAGTTGGTGGAAACCATTATTAAGGAAAGAATTAGTAGGCACATAGATGAACAAAACCTATTGAGGCAGACTCATCATGGGTTCTGTAAGGGAAGATCTTGTCTCACTAACCTGTTAGTGTTCTTTGAGGGGGTGAACAAACATGTGGACAAGGGGGACCCAATAGATATTGATTACCTTGACTTCCAGAAAGCTTTTGATAAAGTTCCTCATCAAAGGCTCCCAAGTAAGCTCAAAAATCATGGGATAAAAGGACAAGTCCTTTTATGGATCAAAAACTGGCTAATTAATAGAAAACAGAGAGTGAGTATAAATGAGCAGTTCTTTCAGTGGAGGGGGGTAAGCAGTGGGGTACCGCAGGGATCAGTACTTGGTCCACTGCTTTTTAACTTGTTCATTAATGATTTGGAGTTGGGAGTAAGCAGTGAAGTGGCTAAATTTGCGGATGATACAAAGTTGTTCAGGGTGGTGAAAACCAGTGAGGATTGTGAGGCACTCCAAAGGGATCTGTCAAAGATGGGCAAGTGGGCGTCAACATGGCAAATGGGGTTCAATGTGGCCAAGTGCAAGGTGATGCACATTGGAGCCAAAAATCCTAAATATAAATACACATTGATGGGGTCTGAACTGGCAGAGACAGATCAAGAGAGAGATCTTGGAGTTGTAGTAGATAACTCACTGAAAATGTCGAGACAGTGTGTGACTGCAATAAAGAAGGCCAATGCTATGCTGGGGATTATTAGGAAGGGTATTGTAAACAGATCAGCCAATATCATAATGCCGCTATATAAATCAATGGTGCGACCTCATTTGGAATACTGTGTGCAGTTCTGGTCACCACACCTTAAAAAGGATATTATAGCTTTGGAAAAAGTGCAGAAAAGGGCAACTCGAATGATAAAAGGGTTGGAACACTTTCCCTATGAGGAAAGGTTAAAGCGCTTAGGGCTCTTTAGCTTGGAGAAACAATGACTGAGGGGTGACATGATCGAGGTTTATAAGATTATGCATGGGAAAGAGCAGGTAGAGAAAGAGGTACTTTTCTCCCTTTCTCACAATACAAGAACTCATGGGCACTCCATGAAAGTGCTGAGCGGTTGGGTTAGAATGGATAAAAGGAAGTACTTCTTCACCCAAAGAGTGATTAACACTTGGAATTCACTGCCAGAGCAAGTGGTGGCAGCTACAAGCATGGACGGCTTCAAAAGGGATATGGAGCAGGGATATGGATGGCTTCAAAAGCATATGGAGCAGAGGTCCATCAGTGGCTATTAGCCACAAGGTATAGATAGGGACTCTGGGGCAAGTGATGCTCTTTCATCTTGGTGCTTGGGGGGGTCAACAGTGGGAGGGCTCCTAATGTCCTGGCCCCACTGGTAAACCTCCTGATGGCACTGGTATTTCTGGCCACTGTGTGATACAGAGTGTTGGACTGGATGGGCCTTTGGCCTGATCCAACATTGGCATTTCTTATGTTCTTATGTAGCATAACCGACTAAGTTCAATGTATTATGCTGAAAATAGCATGGTGTCAAGCTGATGTATGATCCCCTACTCTTGGGTTTTTAGTTAGTTGTGGGTCTTTTTCTTTGTCCCCTAGATGTAGTTCCCTTCCTTTTATTTTCTGTTGTAGTTTTGTAGTGTGTAACAAAAAACCAATAAAAATCTCCCCCCAGAGGGATGAAAAAAAATTGTTAAAACGCACATAAAGAGAGGTAAATTAATTGAGATTTTTGAGTTGAGACTTACGACATAGATACCTGTGTGCCTTTTGGATCATCTTATAATTTAGCTAACCTTGTAGTTGCTGATTGTGCAGGCAATGTATCCAACATTGGTAATTAAAAGATAAATGTGACAGCACAGGCTCAAAATAGGGATGAATTGCAAGTAATTACATATATGCAAGTGGGGGACCTGCAAGGACTTGCAGGGGATGTCACTTTCCTGCCCGCACTAATTCTTTCTGTTCCACTTCCAGAAGTCTCCCTCCCACCCTCCACCAGCCACATAAGTAGACCTGGCAACTCTAATGTTTTCCTCTTGTATCCCCTACCCCATACTATTTCTTCTTTCCCTTCTTTTGTCAATCCCCACATATACACACTTTTCCCTGCTTCCTTCTGTCCTTTCCAGTGACACACCAACCTATCTATTATCTGCCCCCCATCTTCAGCCGCATTTATTATTTCATTTATACCCACAATGGCTTTTGTGGGGTGACTGCCCTTCTAGCAAGCAGCCTGGCCTGGGTGAGTCATGACAGTTGCATGATATCAACTCACCCAGCAGTTGTTGCTGGTCCTGGGCCTGACGAGTCCTCCCTCAAAGGTTAAAACAGCTCTCGAATGGGCCCTGTTCCATTCCCTGCCTTTTGCTGATAGAAACCAAGGCTGGAAGGCTGACAAAACTGTTGTGATTGTCTAACATTGGCCACTGAGGCCATTCATTTCTTAAGGCAACAGACACTGCTTCTTTTGGCTTTGGGGTGGTTAACCCTCAATGTGTTGTTGTTGTTGTTTCAGGTTCACCACTTTTCTGTTTTTCATGTAAGAGGATCCCTTCATATATGAGCTCTGGAGTAAACTGCCCCAGGTCTTCACTTCTGGGATAATTTTCTACTAATGAAATAAATTTCCCCTGCAGAAATTAAATAAATAAATTATAAATAAATAAAATAGAAAGTCTGGCATTTTACTTTTCACATGTGGCACACAATAGCCTCCACAGCTGTGAAGCCAGAAGGAATATCTCTGAAGACAAAAAACTACAAACAATAATCAATCCTGAAAGACAAGAAGTATAGTATTTTTGACATTCATTTCAAAGACTGGAACCTGACATATTTGGTTTGACAATGAGACTGAATATTTTCTGTATTAGATGTCTTGTGGAATTTCCAGAGATCTTGAGTTTATATGCTCAAAATCCTGCAAATAGAGTCTTTTTCTTTCACTGATCAATTGAGATATGTATTTCTGGCTCCAGGCCCGACCACAGCTAGAAGCAGTAAAAATTGAATCTTGTTTAGAAGGCCTTATGTTAAAACTCTTGTTCTTTTTTTTTTTAAGTGCTCTCTAGTTTGCATGCCTTGCTGTGATTTAATATCTATTTTTTCCTTTCTGTTCTAGTTTTCCCCCAGTTTGTTTTCTCTCCCTTTAATTCTGCCCTGTTGTCTTTTCTTTCTATTCTTTCACAATGGAAAGAAGGAAAATGTCCAAAACAAGATTTATTCAAGGCTAGGAATGTATTCTGAGTTCAACTATCTGTCAGAGAAGCAATAATGAGCCTGTGTTCTCTAGCTATGTAGACTCCAAACACTGAATAATATGATACCCAACTGAAGATGAGAAATATTTTGAAGGCTTTGAATAAATACTATTTGGCACCAGTTTGGATGTTTTCCGTTTTGGTGTCAAGTTTATCTACCTGTGCCATCTCCTCCGTTTTATTTTTGCTTCCTCCACATACTCCCTGGTTTTCATATCATAGTTGTGTGTTATTCCATTGATTCCGGCTGTTACCAAGCTATTTAAGCATAGAATATTGAAGCTTTTTAATGCTTTTTAATATTATTCTCAGCTGTGGCTCATATTATGACAGCATGCTTTTAAGAATGTTTCAATATTCTTTAATTTCAATTGTTTCATATCAAGTGTTTAATTGTTCTTTCATTTATTCAAACATAATATTTTAATTAGTGTGAAGCTTAGTCAAATACTCATAAATATAAAAAATAAGAAACTGTGAACCACTATAAAGATAATGGCTTGGGAACTTCCGGTCGATGGCGGCGCACTTGCGGACCTATCTCCTGGACCTCCCGGGATAGGTCTGTGCTACAGCCGGGGGAAGGGGCCACACAGGATCGTGGACCCCCCCAGGGCTTGGGGGAGAGTCCAGGGGCCAGGGAACTTTAAAGAGGCGGCCTCTTCAAGGGCGGAATGCCCGAGAATCGAGGCGCTTCTTTGTTCTGGTGGATCGTCCGGCTGTGGAGCCGAACGGCACAAGTAACGCTGGCCGGGGCAAGCGAAGAAGATCCAGCATTTTAAACGAGAAAAGAACAAGGTCGGAAGACCTGCAATGAATGTGAGTCAAGATTAAGCGGCTGTTTAACTAAAGAAGCTCCCCAGACCCCTAAAAAGCTAAACGGAGGAGGAGAAGGGTGGGGGGGATGCCTCCCACGCGACACCTGAAAACGAACTGAAATACGTGGAAGGGGGGGGGAGCAGAAGAAAAAGACAGCGATACCTGTCTAGAAGCACTTACCCGAAAGCCATCTAACGTTTAGGTGCATATCCAGAGACTTTCTTGTAATCCAGAAAAAGTAAACAATTGTATAAAATGGCGGGGAAGAAGGACAAGGACAGACTTCTCAAAACAAAGGGACCAGAGAGTCCTCGGACGGAAGTGGCCAGCGAGACAGCTAAGGCTGTAGCTGAATGTATGCGCCCTCTGCTGGAGCAGCTGAACACTTTTAAAGAACAGATGGTAAAGATGACAGAAGGCATCACTGCAACTCAAACGCAGATGGGAGAAATGATCCAAGTCATGAAACAGGATGCTGAAAAAATAAAGGAGGTGACAGCAACCACAAAAAAAGTTAAAAAGAAGGTGGAAAAGCTGGAAGAGAAGACATAATCCTTGGAAGACCAGATGCTGCAAGTACAAATGGATAAGGCCAACTTGGTTCTTCGCTTTCAGGGCATACCAGAAAAACAAGGAGAGAGCCTCAGAGAACTGATGTGTGAACTGCTAGCCCCAGTGGCAGAAATGAGCTCAGAGCTATTGTTAAGCGAAATGGATGTGGTCTATAGATCATATTCTGGATATATAAAAAAGAATAATCTGCCAGGGGAAATTGTCATGAGATTCTCTAAGAGGCATGTGAGGGATGCAATTCTGAAAGCGGTGTCTGGAACTCCCTTGAGAGTGGGAGAAAATTTGGTAAGAACACTCAAAGACATTCCATTTGAAGTGAGGCAGCGCAGAAAGAAGTACAAGGAATTGGTGCTTTTTCTTCAGACCAACCAAATTGGATATAAATGGCTGTATCCGGAAGGAGTCACCTTCAAGATGAAAGATAAAAAGGAGAAGATTGATTCTGCCTTAAAAGCAAAAGAATTTCTGAAGATTCAGCTGGGGACAACAGAGGAGGAACAAAAAGAAGAGGACAGCAAGTCTACTGGTGAGCTGGACTCTGACTCTTCTGGAAAGGGCTCACTGGATAAAAAGGGGGCAGCTGCTCCAAAAAGTCCTTATAAACTCCGGAAAAGGCATGGAAGAGAGAAGTAAAAAGGCTGAAAGACTCTGAATTGTGCCTGAGAAGACGATGAAGAGGGATGGCTGGGGAGGGTTTTTGCGGCTAGACAGGGAGGAGAAGAAAATATAGAAAAGAAAAGATATTGTCAAATATGACTCAGTGTGTTCAATGCTAATTAGAGAAGACGGTTAAATGTAACTTAGCTAATTAAGATCTTCTTTCTTGGGGTTTTAGTTAGATGTGGGTTTCTTTTTCTTTATCCCGTATATGTAGTCCCCTCCCTGTTTTTCTGTAGTAGTTTTTGTAGTTGTTAATTTTTTTAAAAAAAAAATCCCCCTTGGGGGCTTCAAAAAAAAAAAAGATAATGGCTTGAACTGAAAGTTTCTGTTCTGCTAACAGTTGAGCCTTCTGCCAGTGCAAAGAGCCTCTTCCACCAAAGTAAGGTTCCACCATTAGGGGAGCTTTGGATCCCACACAGTGTGAATTTTTTAGATGATTTAAATGGGCAGTCTCTATTGGAGGGGAGCAAACTGAGAATCTTCCCACAATTAGAAAAGACACCTTTGGATAGCTGTTGACCTTATAACCTTAGCTTGTTATTTTGGACTTTGCATAGCTTAAACATCATCATGTTACATGTTAATTTCCCTGTCTATAAGTTTGAACCTTACACACCTGTCCAATGTATTTGAAAAAGTGTGCCTTGCACATGAAAGCTCATACCTTGAATAAACCTTTGTTGGTCTTAAAGGTGCCACTGGACTCTAATTTAATTCTTTTGTTGAAGAATTTGTGACTCTTTTTTCTTTTTTGCTTTCTAAGAGTCTATCATGAATGTGGGGCAACTCTTTTCCCACTAGCAACATTATTGTACTTAACTCCACATCTTTATTTTTTTTTCTCCACATTTTTATTTTGATGAAAAAATTACAATTTTGAAGTCCCCCTTATCTTTAAATTAAGATGCAAGACCCCCAAAATTGGGTTTAGTAGTTAAGAATTGAACTATTTAAATCTCCTCAGTGATTTAGTGCAGACTCCCTATACTGCTTCCAAATAGAGCTGTCTGGGAAATCCTGCCCCTATTCCAAAGAGTTCCCTTTTCCATGGCCTGGTCACCCATGGGTGCCTATCCCTATCCTTACATGATGCTCAGGGTGCTTGCTAAACTTCAAACTCATAGCCTGCAAATTACTCCAGCTAGGGGCTAATCAATCCCACTTAGGTTAGCCATAACTCAATGCTCAGTGCCTCAAGATCATCATGAAACAGGAGACAACGTTTGTACTTGTAGCCAGTTTGAAACAGAACCTGAAACATCTATGCTTAGTCATGAAACAATCTGCTAATCCTACATTTCTCCTTTTAAGGGCAGACTGGGAGGGATATTTTGACACCAGAGGTCAATCCGCTAAGAAGTTTGTAAGTCTGCTTAGGTTAGCATTGTTCATGATTACTTGAGAGAGCCATGTGTACAAGTAGTTTTTCATATCCCTTGATATGAATACATATCCACATTCAACCTTGCTAAAAAAATTATGCCTAGACGTAGACCGTTAATTAACTTTTGTTTGATGTTGCAAAACAAAATCAAACTAATCAACATTCTACCACATTCTGAATTCAAAGCTTGACTGCCGCATTGTTCAAACATTTTCTTTCACCTCCTGTATAAAAATATTGATTTCTAAAGGTTCCTGCCTTCCCCTGATACCATGCTGTGCCTTGTTCCTGTTGAGACCAAATGGCCTCAATAGCCCTGCCATATAACCCCACATTCTTCACACTTCCATGCTGACAGAGACCAGATGGCCTCTGCCAAGCATGTCAGAAGCTCACATAGCTGAAGCATGTCAGAAGGCATGTAGCCCATGGACTAGCTAGAATTTGGGGGTCACATGACTGCAGGTGTGGCCTTCAGAGCTCTAGCCATTCAGATGTTGCACCCATGGCAACTCAACAATTGGACACTCCTATGTCTACTCCAATTGGCTCCTGGCCAGGGCTAATTTGCGACTAGATTGGGGTTTTTAATTGTCTGATCCCTTGGAAGAGAGTTCCTGTTCTCTTCCTGCTCTCTCTGCTGCTCTGTGTTCTGTGCATCTGAAATGCTGTCCTGCCATGTGATCTGTTGGAGGACAAAGGATCCCCTTGTGCCTTAGAGCGCATGAGGCAAGGAGGGGTGTTCCTCCTCAAACCCCCTTGGGGGTACCTGGACTATAACACTGGATACTCCTGTACTATAGATCATCTCTGGTAACTATGCATATCTCTTTAATGTTCAGTGATGGCCAAGAGCCATAATTTTTCTTGTTTTCAGTAATCCTTGTAGTCTGTGCTAAATTCTGTGCTGAATAAAACTATTCTTGTTGTTAATGTGTCTGTATTGTTGTAACTGAGATCTCAAGGCTAAACTCCTGTGCCTTCTGCTCACCAAATTGCGCTACCTTGGTAAGATTAACTGCACAGCTCTAGATTGAGTTGCTAATGTGTTAAGTCCCAGATGCCAACTGAGATTCTGGAATCTCTAATCTCAGGCTGGTGAGGGATTAAGTTTAGAGATTCCTGGTGGCAAATGCTCTGAGATCCAGAGAGGGTAGCCTACCTCTCTGGGTGGTTGTTAAATGTACTGTAAAAATATGGGTTCCTCCCTCATTCCTGGACAGGCGTGGGGGCAGAAGCCTATACACCACCATATCACACTTCAGTATTTGGCAAATCATTTCAAATTTATGTGAACTGAGCCACAGAGATCTGCTTTCCCCCCTAAATTTAATTTCTGATCAATTTACCTTAAATTTGCCTATATTTCCTGTAACTTACAAATAGTCCAAAACAGAAAACAATGCATTTTTTACACTGATACATCACCAGATAATTTAAAATTGATTTAAAAATTCTTCATTCTATTAACAAAGATAAATCATTTATTAAAAAACTGCACTGTAGCTGCATTCCAGTTCTGTGCATTTGTTACTCTTGTATGCTTATTGTCTTAGAATGTCACTAATGGCTTACACAATATCTGTTTCTGCTAACTGGGATAATACCTCACCTCAACCCATTCTAGAACCACTTTGTGATAACGATAGACCATGACTGCAAATGTAGGATACTATTCTGGAGTAAGACACTGATTGTTTACTTAATGAATATATTTTAATTAAATAAGGTATTAATTTATTAAACTTCTTCTTACTTTAGACTGAGTACTTATCATACAAGATCCAGACTCTTTTGTAGCACTAATTTAAATAGAATAGAAACAGAAAGCCTTGTTCAGCACACAACAATTAATAGGACTGAAAATACTTGACTTTGGTTGGAACATGTCCATTAAATAATTCAATTAGACAGCAATTACACATGCCTGATATGGCTAGTTAATCACTTGCTGTAACTGATTAATTAATTTATTAACAATATATTTACTGCATTTAAGTTTACCAAATCACATGACAGAATATTAATAAGGATACTCAACTAAGCTGTAGTCTCAGAAGTTTGAAATGTATGTTAATTGGATAAATGAAGTCTAAAAATTATCAGGAAAGTCAACTGCAATCAGCTGAAGGCATCTGGAATGTGTTGTTGCAATCAAAGCTCCATTTCAGTGTATCATTTTTTCTTTCTTGCTTCATCTTGAGGACAGAATCAACTTATGTCTGCCTGTCACATAGTTTCTAGTAATTAGTTCTTAGAAAGACTGGAAAGTAATATAGGAAGTGGGACCTCAGTTCTAATGCCATGCTTCCAAAGGATAATAGTTGTTCCAAAGAGATGAGAATATAAGACTTCTGTTGGATCAGGCCAGTGGTATATCTAGTCCATCATCTCTCCAGTTGCCCCAGAGGGCTGACAAAATGGGCATATAGGTCAGGGCCTTCCACTGATGTTGCCCTTGTGTTCTAGCACCACTATTTAGAGGTTTTCTGCCTCTGAATATGGAGATTCCTTTGGGTCATCATGGGTAGTAGGCATTGATGGACCTATCCCCCGTTAGTAAAGAAGTATTTCCTTTTGCCTGTCTTGAATGTATTGCTCATCAACTTCATTGGTTTGGCTGGTGTTAGCTGAAAATAGTGAATAACTTAACAATAACAGCGTACTCGTAGATGTGGTATAGTGGTTAAATGTTTAACTAGAACTGGGAAGGATGGGGTACAAATTTCCACATAGTCACCAACCTAACTAGTGACTTTGTGCCAGTTATTCTAAATCTACCCTACTTCCAGGGATTTTTTTCTTGGAGAACATGCCAGAACAGAGTTCCAGAACTTCTTCAACAAAATTCTTTCTAAAATGTTTAAAAGTTCATGAGTTTTCAGTATACAGATTGAAAACTTCATTTCCCTCTTGAGAGTTTTGGCACCTCCTTTTCAAAAAAAAAAAAAAGCCCCACCTACCGCATATAGTTGTGAGGATAAAATGGTCCCACACACCTTGGAAGAAGGGCAGAAAAAATGTAATTAATCTAAATTTTCTTCTTGCATATAATTATATTAGAGCACTATGGACTGCTTGCTTCCGATGACACTGACTTGACCTTCAGAGAATGTTTTACAGTTTCTTTCTTTCATAACATATGGACATCAACTGAAAGAGGTATTTGAAATTTGTTAACTATAATTTTTCTTTTTATTTCATGAATGTACAGCAGCTTTGGAGGGTATGAGAAGTGTAGGATTCTAGAACAGTCTTCTTGAATTGATTATCTGAACAGGCATCACTGATTTTAACATCAATGTGTGGCAACATCTATTTAAGAAGGCTATCTCCTGATTTTAGTAAATCAGTTTACTAGGATCAGAATGGACCTTTTAAACCAGAATCTTGATTTTTCTTTCCTTTCTTGTCAGGGACATTAACTTCGGTTACTGATCCTCTTTCTAGTACTGTATCTTTATGTGTTTTTTATTGAATTATTTTATGATTTTAAATGTACTCTTTAACTGCTCAAATGGTGTTGTTTTTTTTAATGTTCACCACCTTGTGGACCCTGATAGGGTGGAAATGTTTTCAGTAAATAAAAATAATAAAGAAAACACCATAGATAAAGACTGTCAGGAAGTATGAATGTAACAAGACATAATTTCTCTTGGAGAGATTTGGTAGATGAGTTTTGCTCAGATTTCTTATTTAGAATGGCATTTGGCTGGGAAGGAGGTTTTCCATAGAGCAGTTTGCCTAATGGTGTTGAAGGCTTTATGCTTTCCACTGTAATGTGTGGCTTGGCAGCCTAATGATTTGGAAGTATTTGCTTTTCTGGCTTTTTTTTTTTTTTTTGCAGTTCATTTGCTTTGGGATGTCAAGAATGATTCCCAGAAGTAATAACAGACAATGGGCACTCACAAAAATATGCCCTGATACCCCTTTTGGACCCCCAGCTCACAGTCACAGTATATTGAGGTTCTAAAGCACAGACTAAAGTTTTAGAGAGGTTGAATAGACCTTGGGCAAGCCATAGTTCTGATAAGAGCTGTCCTTGAAAAAGAGCAGTTTCTGTCAGAGCTCTCTCAGCCCCCCCTCCCAGGGTGTCTGCTGTGGGGAGGGGAAGGGAAAGGAGTTTGTAAGCCGCTCTGAGACTCCTTTGGGTAGTGAAGGGCGGGGTATAAATCCAATCTCTTCTCTTCTTCTTTTTCTACTTGAATAAAGGCAAAGAAGCCTCAGTCATAATTTCTGTACCAATCCTCCATGCCATCAGGAAGGAGAAGCCTCTACAGCTCCAGCCAGGCCAAGTCATGCTGCTTCTGACTAGCCACCAGTAGAAGAGCTGGACAAGATCATCCATATGCAAGGGATGCACTGGTGAGAGCTTTTCCAAGCAGAACAAAATTCAAGTTCAGTAGCACCTCAAAGACCAACACAATTTTTCAGGGTATAAGCTTTTGTGAATCAAAAGTCACTTCATCAGATACAAAAAGTCTTAGTTTTACTACTACAGAATAGCACAGCCTGAAACTTTTTCC
The DNA here is from genome assembly GCF_001447785.1 of Gekko japonicus. NCBI lineage: Eukaryota > Metazoa > Chordata > Lepidosauria > Squamata > Gekkonidae > Gekko > Gekko japonicus. Next base: position 699,773 of record NW_015168046.1, read on the forward strand.
CAAGTATTCTCCCCCTGCAGGTTGGAGGTGGCACTGACACTGCAACATGGTCATGAACAGAAAGAAGAAACTAGTCTGGGAGATTATTCAGAAACATAGTAGTACAAAGATCCAAGTTCTGTTTCTGTATATATGTGTGTGTTTAGAAAATGTCAAATAAAAATGTTTCAGAAATATATTATTTGAGGGGGTGTATATGGTATACAGCAAAATCCTTGAACTCCCAATAATTGCCACTTGGCTTCTAATCACACTGAAGTCACCCAGACTGGTCGTGACAGGCTTTGATATAAATCCTGGATGTTTCTGCTTTAAACAGCCTTCTTGGTCTCTTCTCACTTTATTAGACTAAAATTCTAAGTTATAAGAAGTTATGCTGCCAAGCATCCTCAAGTTATATTAAAAATAGAAATGGGAACAGAATGGGAATATTTTTGCAATTGAAACATAGCTTGAATAAAGCTTTTAAATAAAAAATACAAATATCCCAAATTAGTAGATAAAATACTGGTCATGATTTGCAGTCTTCAAACAGGGTTTTGCAATTCTGTTTACGAGCAGCAAAATATTAGTGCTTACTGATCAATCCAGGTGGGCAGCCATGTTGGTCTGAAGCAGTAGAACAACGTTTGAGTCCAGTGTCAGCTTTTAAGACCAACAAAGTTTTATTCAAGGTATGAGCTTTCGTGTGCAAACACACTTCCTCAGATTAGTGCTTACTGTGACGAGAGTCCCTGGACACACTTCTCTTAGAGAAAAGAAGGAGAAGCCGTTCTGGTATGAGACCTCTGTGGATTCTTTGATCACAGTCAGGAACTTTACCAGCACTTTACAGTGCTTTTTCACATATAAACTACCGTTGCTGTCATTCCACTGGGGACTGTTGGTTCTGTCCATAACGGTACTGAGTGAAAAAGAGGCTTTCATGAACCAAGCCCTAGGAAACTGTTAGACAGACTTGTTTTACCACAGTGTTGACAGCTTCTCTAATGTAAATATTATGTCTGTTCAACTTTTGCAGCATTTTTGGTACCCCATTGCAGTGGAACATTAGCCTGGGATAATACTTATAAGATCTATGCTCAACTTTTCCCCATACCATTGTACCCACTGGTGTCATGTGTATATATTTGATTTTTAAAACTAAAACAAACCATTCTTCCCATGTCAATTTCTGTGAGGTATCATGGAGAATTGCCAAAAGACATTGCCCTTTCTGGCCTCACTCTGTGCTTTTGAGGAATGTGAACAATATCATTAGAAACCATGTCTTATTTTGTAGGATCAACATGGCAATCACACTCCAATGTACAATGTCATTTTACACACTATTCTGTGCACCATTTCTATCATATTATACAAGTATATTTGCAGGTCTGGGCATCCAAATTTGTTCTTTATTTTTCACTAGGTCAAAGTAGATACGAGTTCTTCCTAATAAATATAATTTTACAACTTACAACAGTAATTAAGTCAATGTAGGATTTATTACTCATTCTTGTAAATAATGTGGAGAACTCTAATATCATTTGAGATGCCATTTGCCCATGAGTGAATGCCTTATGGATCCAGTGGACTTCTAAAGACAGTGGATCCAGATTACTTCTAATGGAGCAAAGCTCCTGGAATGAGATTGTTTAGCCTTTCCTCTCCTGCTGCAGCTACCTCAGGCTCTTGAAATTCTGCTGGTGGTGGTCAAGAGACTCTAAAACCTGAAGGATCGAAGGGCTGGATGAGTCTGGAAGGCTGGGGAGGGATACTCATCCCCCTCCCCTCTGCTCTAGGCACTGGGGCTTTGGGGAGGGCTGGGTCAGTCCTGAGATATTCCTTTTAGAATCAACTCCCTTGTGTGTCTGGTTTTTAAGGAAAACATTTTAAGAAAACACCAACCAAACCAACTAGTGCTAATAATAGCAGTAATAAAAGATGTTAACTGGGGCAGTGCTGTGTCCACCAGGGCCTGCCCAGCAACAAACTCGCTGCCTCTCCAGCAACTTCTGCGAGCCCCTGTCCAAAATAAAGCCACTGAAAGAAATAAAGTGAAACAAACAAAAAAGTGACTCTAAAACCAACAAGGAAACAAAGTTGGTATCTAAATTAGAAGGGGGAAGTAGCAAAAATTGGTCTCTCCTCTGCCAACAGAAGAGCCATTGCACTCCAATAAGTGCCAATGTGATAGGAACACCACCTATACATCCAATCCAACATCCTTATACTAATGCTGAAGTTGCCCCCGGAGTGCGGATATCTAAATCTGCACTTCGGGGGCACCTGGGGGGCCGGGGAAGGTTTCTGCACACGTGGGCCAGTCCCCACGTGTGCACAAAAATTTAAAAAGTTAAAAAAAATTTCAGGGGGAAGTTTAAATCCCCCTGAAAGTGCAAGAGCGTCTCCTGCGCGTGCGCAGGAGACGCTCTGCGAACGCTGCCGCCTCCTCCTCCTCCTCCTCGGAGCTGGCGTGAGCGAGCGAGCGGGCGGGCGGGGAAGACAGGCCTGGCTGCCGCC
>NW_015168046.1:702435-705692 GCF_001447785.1 Gekko japonicus
CACCGGCCTCGCCGCTGCCGCCGCCCCCGCCGCCTCTGGGAGATCGAGGGTGGGGATGAAGGAGACAGGGCTTTTCTCCCCCCCCCGTGAGTATCGCGGGTCCCCCTCTTGTTATTTATAAACCAAATGAACTGCAGATGAGTTATTCAGAGGGTTCTGAATGGCAATTTTAAATACTTGTATGAAAATATAGTACAAGTGTTGTTTTAAATCATATTTACAGGATCACATCATCAAAATGATGTTTCCAAAAGTTTAAATGTTGTTTCTCAAAATTCCTTAAAATGGAATGAAGACAATATTTGCAGCAAAATGTGTTATTCTAAAATAACATTTTAATCTGTCACATTAATTTTTCATTAGCTTCCCTGCCACTTTCAACAATTCACTATCAATCATTTTGCTTAATGTTTTTGAAAGCTCAAAGAACCATATAAACTACAAATGCTTCTTCTGACATTTAACCTTGTAGCGCAGAGGTGCTGCCTTTACCCTAGGGTAGCTCCAACAACAGGGGTACCCCACTTTCTAACCTGAGCCAGAGACCCACAAACCCAGACCAAGGAAGGCACTCTGGTTCTGATCCATAGAGCTAGCAAAAGCCTTGCGAAAGGGTCTCCATTTTCAGGTGGCATAAAGGGCAGCCCTCAGAGGGAAAAAGCCCTCCAGTCTTCCCCACCTACCCCAGGAGAGGTACACATATGAAACAATGGGTTCCACCAGTTAGGTATCTGCATTTCTAAAGGCTATTCAGTTGCCACCTGGCACATAGCCCTTTCTATCTCCAGAACTTCACTTAGCCCTTTTGTATGACCTCATGCCTATGTAAGAGTCATTTGTCTCCAAGCCTCTTTCCTGCTCCATTCCTCAGGATACTAAGATAAACCAAGCATACATTGAAATTCTTTTTTCAATTTTCTGCCTTTATTTCATTTTTCAGTTCATCTTTTATCTCTGTCAAAGCATGCAGAATCATGGTCTGGTAACTTGGGTCAGAATTGCTTCCTCCTGTCACCATATCCTCCGGCAGAAACACCTCTTGGTCTTCCAAGTCTTCATTAGTCTTCCTAGGGGGTCTGTAGGGGGGAGAGGCTCCAGCAGCTGCCCTGCTAATTTGGAGCCTCTCTCTCTAACCCCCTCCCTCACAGCCCCCCAGATTATAACCTATGAGATTTTGCCATTTACTTCAATGGCCCTTAGGATATAATGGGGCTGAATATTCAGACATCCTAAATATCATCCAAATCGGCTAGCATTGCAGAAAATGGTATTCAGGGCCCCAAATATGGTGCCCCAAAATACCCCTGAATCCAAATTTTACTGATTCTTTTCCAGTGCATATCCCTATTTATGGCAGAAAATGCTGTCAATCTATTTGCCCTGGCCCTATTAACTTAATATGGAGCATGGGATGCTACTGGGTTGGCTGAAGACTGGTCAGCCAATCAGGACAGGACAGCAGGCAGCTTATTCTGCAGCATCTTCTCAGTTGCAGACATTTTGTTGTGGCTGACCCACCCACCTTCCCTAAGGACAGTGCAAGATTAGCTGGTTGCTATTGCAGGGCCCAGCAGGAATTGGGTGTTTGGGGGGGGGGGTCACCAGACAGGCTCAGGGCATAAAGCAGCAGTAATGTAGATCAGCCATTTAATTTAATGTAAATATTTATTGAAATAAATCAAAACTAGTTTAACCCAACACTAGGCTTTTTAGTGTTGCCATGGGAGTTTTGGGGGGCGGTGTGTGTGTGCCAGGGCAAAAGGAAGAATTGTCATGTATCTTTTCTGTCTCTATATGTCTTGTTAAAAAAACACTATTTTCCTCCCTATTAAGTCAGGGTCTCTTCTCCTTTCTAATCTCAGGTGAAATGTATTGATATCTATCTGGGGATTACAGGCTATGTCATTACAAGCATCAGTTTACTATAATCCAGTCCTCTCTGCCTCACCTGATGAATCTTCTTTATTAGGTGTGCAGGAAAAAATGTCAGATTTGACTCCAGTCTTCTTAATTGGGCCGGGGGGGGGGCTTGCATCCAGTTGTTTAATGTTGGAATTAAATCTCATTGTATTTGTTAGTTAATGTTTCACTGGGATACTAGAAATGCTCAAGCATTACTTGGTTTGGCTCATGTCATGACTGAATGTCATGATAATGGGAGATGAATGTTTGCCAGGCAGTTTGTGTCATAAACAAACAACTCATATAGGGTTGCCAGTAAGGTAAGTAGACTTCTACAAGGAGAACCACATAAATACAAAGGTATTTAAAAGGGGGATTATATTTAATTATTTTAAAAGCAATTATGAAGCCAGAATGCCAGCAGGGGGTTGGGGGCTATCCAGTGTTTTGCATGGAGTGCCACATGGATGACTATCTGCCCACTGGACAGAGGTCTTGGGTGTGTGCTGGGTGCAAGGAGCTCCTGGTTCTCAGGGAATGAGTTTACTCCCTTGAGGCCAAGGTGGCTGACCTGGAGAAGCAGAGACAATCAGTTAGGCGCACGGAGAACACTCCTGGGGACTTGTTAGATATGTCCCACTCTGGATCTGGCAGCCCCGCTGCTGTCAGGGAGCATGATGGTCAAGGGGAAACAGGGCACCGTGCTGAGGATAAGGGGAATGTGCCCTCAGAAGGGACCTCTTCCTCAGCTGGTGAATGAGTATCATTTTGCACTAAGGAACCATCCCTGGGCAGGGTGGGAGGGGGGCTCTTGGTAGTTGGTGATTAGGCAGGTAGACAGCTGGGTGGCGAACCCATGTACTGACCGTATGGTGACTTGCCTGCCTGGTAAGAAAGTAGCAGACATTATGCATATTTTAGATATGCTGGTAGATAGTGCTGGGGAGGAGCCAGTAGTCATGGTGCATTTTGGCACCAACAATGTGGGGAAATGCAGTTCTTAGGTCCTGGAGGAGAAATTTAGGCTGCTGGGCAGGAAACTCAAGGCCAGGACCTCCAAGGTAGCCTTCTCAGAAGTGCTACCTGTTCCACGTGCAGGGCTGTAGAGACAGGCACAGATCAGGAGTTTCAATGCGTGGATAAGACGATGGTGTAGGGGGGAAAGGGTTCAAGTTTTTAGGCACTGGAATGCTTTTTGGAACAAGAGGGAGCTGTACAAAAGGGACAGTCTCCACTTGTCCCGAGAAGGAACCAGGCTGCTGGTGTTTAAAATCAAAAAGGTGACAGAGCAGTTTTTAAACTGAATATTGGGGGAAAGCCAACAGGAGATGAAAAGTCTCTGGTTTGGGATGGCT